>NW_027508839.1:287500-300000 GCF_051911475.1 Siphateles boraxobius
TCGCGTCAATATTTAAAGTGGATGCATGATTTAGGAGGTGTAAAGCATCACACACACTCGAGGATCCTCACGAGCCGCTGTAATGAGATTTCACAGATAACACACAGATCAGTGGATCTCTAACAGAACGTGTGTGTGATTACAGACAAACTCGCTTAAACTCACAGCTGGACTTACGAATGTTTACATATTTCTCCTGGAAAACAATTTTTTTTGCATTTTATATCTTTTTATTTTCAGAATGTTATTTAAACACTAAATGCTAATAAAGCCAGATATCAGCCATCTAATAATCAAATAAGCTCTAAGCTGTCAGAAAGAAGCGGTGGTCTCCTCCCGTTAAACCTGGTGAACACACACACACACACACACACACACACACACACACACACACACACACACACACACACGTGAAACGTTAAACCTGGTGAACACACACACACACACACACACACACACGTGAAACGTTAAACCTGGTGAACACACACAGTTAGTAATGGATCTGAGCGGCACCGGGATTTAATTAAACTCACTTCATGGGAATCGATGTCTCAATTTATTCCCTGATCGGTGGCCGAGTTCCTTCTTCATTAACAGAGGCGTCAGTAATGACTCGTTTACACACGGCCTGCCGACCCATAATGCTGTGCGTCTCACCGGTCTCATCGAGTGTGAATAATGTACAAGTGTTCTTGTGGAAGAAACACAATCAATGGCTTTGAGTTATTAATGTAACGGCTGCTGTAATAAACACTTCTGCAACCTTGTGTTATTAACACACACACACACACACGCACATGCACGCACACACAAACACACGCACACACGCACACCCACACACTCGCACACACACACACACACACACACACACACACACGCACACACACCCACACGCTAGCACACACACACACACACGCACACGCTCGCACACACAGACACGCACACACAGACACGCACGCACACAAGCACACACACACGCACGCACGCACACCCACACGCTAGCACACACACACACACACACACACACACGCACACACACCCACACGCTAGCACACACACACACACACACACGCACACGCTCGCACACACAGACACCCACACACAGACACGCACGCACGCACACACACACACGCACACCCACACGCTAGCACACACACACACACACACACACACACGCACACGCTCGCACACAAAGACACGCACACACAGACACGCACGCACACAAGCACACACACACGCACGCACGCACACACACACACACACGCACACCCACACGCTAGCACACACACACACACACACACGCACACACAAACACACACGCACACGCTCGCAGACACACACACGCACACACGCGCACACACGCGCACACACACACACGCGCACACACGCGCACACACACACACACACACACACACACGCACGCACGCATACACACACTCACGCACAAACACACACACACACGCACGCACAAACAGGCACACACTCACAACCAATCTAGCCCAGTTCCCCAGGCGAGGGCTGATGAACATGTTTGTTTGGAATTATCTGTACGCCTCGTTTCCAATTTTCCCGCGTTGGGATCAGGGATCAGGGATTAGGGATGGTGTGTGTCTCAGCGGTCCAGTAACCGGAGCGGTCAGGCCTGTTTATTGATTAACCTTCACATGTAAAGCTCTCTGTAAATGGAAGGTGGGCCTGTTGGAAACGGGATGTTTGAGGGTCTGGATGATGGATTGTGGGCGTCTCGGAGACGGAAGTGTCTGCTAACAGAATTAATGTTCATTTCAACACTGAGATGAGACCATACATGACCTCAGACTCCTGAATCAGGCCAGTGGGATTCTGATAGGGACCACTATCAGCTATTGCCCAAATGTTTAAAAACAGCCAATCATCAGGGCCGATTATATCCTGTCAATCAAAAGGGGGCGGGAACCGTGTCAGACTGCGACTCGTACTTTGTGTGAAGAAAATCTCTCTCAGGTTGGATTTAGGGATTGATCATGGATTCATAACAATATGAACAGCTAAGAAATAGAGACATTAAAGGTGACATATTATGCCTCTTTTCACCAGATGTATAAATCTATGGCGTCCCCAGAATGTGTGTGTGAAATTACAGCTCAAAATCCCCCCAGATCATTTATTATAGCTGGTCAAATTTGCCCCTTTTTGGGTGTGAGCAAAAACTCACTTTTGTGCGTGTCCCTTTAAAT
Organism: Siphateles boraxobius; assembly: GCF_051911475.1. Classification (NCBI taxonomy): domain Eukaryota; kingdom Metazoa; phylum Chordata; class Actinopteri; order Cypriniformes; family Leuciscidae; genus Siphateles; species Siphateles boraxobius. The sequence goes on from NW_027508839.1 coordinate 289,717, forward strand.
GCAAATGAGCTGCAGCTCCGCCTCCATTCAGAAGAGGGCGGAGTCTTTACACAAGCTTCAGAAACACCGGCAATAATATTCCTGGTAATATTATAAACGTGCAGATTAAGATTATGCAGATTAAATATTATAAACGTGCAGATTAACCCTCTAGGCGGCACGGTCGAGTTTACTCGACAAGTTCGCGCACTGAATAAAACGGCCGATTTTTTCAAATTGGGTGTCAAATTTCGTTCGACCTCCCCTCCACTGGATGGCAGACATGTCATGCTTCACCCCCGACTCAAAAAAACGTAATGTTTCTATACAAAATGTTCGAGTTAGAGCGCATTGAATCAGTGCGATCAAAAGCGGAGCTAGTGTGCGAGTGAGCCATGTTATTAGAGCCTCTCCGCAATCGCGGCGACAGGTTTGTGGTGGAGACTTTGTCTAATAACACTTGGTATGTTAGACGAGGTCGAAGTATTCATAGGACAGTTAGGAGGCAACGTGGAGGCAGGGTGAGGAGTCGCAATGACAATGACAGTAGTCCGAGCTGTGCACACTCGGCGCGCGCGCGAGGCAGATCTGGCCGCGCTGCTCGTATCATCTCACTCATGATCTGTGCCTTGCCGTGGCGAGTGAGCGTTTGAACTAAACAGGTCTTGTCTACTTGTGTTTGTATGTCATATGAATAATATATATGTGCCCCATACATGGAATCAGAGTGCCTACTGTATTTAGTAAATGGAAAATCTCTACAACAAAAGGCCAACCACTACATGCATTCGGTTTGTTTCTACCATTTATTAGTAATGATTTACAGTTTGTTTACTACTTACTATATACCTGAGCATTCAGTATTGTGCAATATAGCATACAGAAGGTGATGGACATTTTGGGGGGAAAGAAGTGCTGCATTTTATCATTTAAACGTGACTTTTCATGAAAATTCTATAATCCAAGATTGCCGCCACCATATGACGTCATAATATGCAAATTCGATGGGAAAATTTAATCCCTACATAAACTTTGGTTCATTCTTAATATTTCTCTAATTTACAGAAAGTCTCTATCTTTTATCACTTTTAATATATAGACTTTTGAAATTAAGATGTCAAAATTGGATGTTTTAGGAAAAAACCTCTGGCGCCTAAAGGGTTAAGGGCCGGTAATATTATAAACGTGCAGATTAAGAGCCGGTAATATTATAAACGTGCAGATTAAGGGCCGGTAATATTATAAACGTGCAGATTAAGAGCCGGTAATATTATAAACGTGCAGATTAAGGGCCGGTAATATTATAAACGTGCAGATTAAGGGCCGGTAATATTATAAACGTGGAGATTAAGAGCCGGTAATATTATAAACGTGCAGATTAAGAGCCGGTAATATTATAAACGTGCAGATTAAGAGCCGGTAATATTATAAACGTGCAGATTAAGAGCCGGTAATATTATAAACGTGCAGATTAAGGGCCGGTAATATTATAAACGTGTAGATTAAGAGCCGGTAATATTATAAACGTGCAGATTAAGAGCCGGTAATATTATAAACGTGCAGATTAAGAGCCGGTAATATTATAAACGTGCAGATTAAGGGCCGGTAATATTATAAACGTGTAGATTAAGAGCCGGTAATATTATAAACGTGCAGATTAAGAGCCGGTAATATTATAAACGTGCAGATTAAGAGCCGGTAATATTATAAACGTACAGATTAAGGGCCGGTAATATTATAAACGTGCAGATTAAGAGCCGGTAATATTATAAACGTGCAGATTAAGGGCCGGTAATATTATAAACGTGGAGATTAAGAGCCGGTAATATTATAAACGTGCAGATTAAGAGCCGGTAATATTATAAACGCGCAGATTAAGAGCCGGTAATATTATAAACGTGCAGATTAAGAGCCGGTAATATTATAAACGCGCAGATTAAGAGCCGGTAATATTATAAACGTGCAGATTAAGAGCCGGTAATATTATAAACGTGCAGATTAAGGGCCGGTAATATTATAAACGTGCAGATTAAGAGCTGGTAATATTATCAACGTGCAGATTAAGAGCCGGTAATATTATCAACGTGCAGATTAAGAGCCGGTAATATTATAAACGTGCAGATTAAGAGCCGGTAATATTATAAACGTGCAGATTATGAGCCGGTAATATTATAAACGTGCAGATTAAGAGCCGGTAATATTATAAACGTGCAGATTAAGAGCCGGTAATATTATAAACGTGCAGATTAAGGGCCGGTAATATTATAAACGTGTAGATTAAGGGCCGGTAATATTATAAACGTGCAGATTAAGGGCCGGTAATATTATAAACATGAAGATTAAGGGCCGGTAATATTATAAACGTGCAGATTAAGGGCCGGTAATATTATAAACGTGCAGATTAAGGGCCGGTAATATTATAAACGTGCAGATTAAGGGCCGGTAATATTATAAACCTGCAGATTAAGAGCGGGTAATATTATAAACGTGCAGATTAAGAGCCGGTAATATTATAAACGTGCAGATTAAGGGGCGGTAATATTATAAACATGCAGATTAAGAGCCGGTAATATTATAAACGTGCAGATTAAGGGCCGGTAATATTATAAACCTGCAGATTAAGAGCCGGTAATATTATAAACGTGCAGATTAAGAGCCGGTAATATTATAAACCTGCAGATTAAGAGCGGGTAATATTATAAACGTGCAGATTAAGAGCCGGTAATATTATAAACGTGCAGATTAAGGGGCGGTAATATTATAAACCTGCAGATTAAGAGCGGGTAATATTATAAACGTGCAGATTAAGAGCGGGTAATATTATAAACGTGCAGATTAAGAGCCGGTAATATTATAAACGTGCAGATTAAGGGCCGGTAATATTATCAACGTGCAGATTAAGAGCCGGTTATATTATAAACATGCAGATTAAGGGCCGGTAATATTATCAACGTGCAGATTAAGAGCCGGTAATATTATAAACGTACAGATTAAGAGCCGGTAATATTATAAACGTGCAGATTATGAGCCGGTAATATTATAAACGTGCAGATTAAGAGCCGGTAATATTATAAACGTGCAGATTAAGAGCCGGTAATATTATAAACGTGCAGATTAAGGGCCGGTAATATTATCAACGTGCAGATTAAGAGCCGGTTATATTATAAACATGCAGATTAAGGGCCGGTAATATTATCAACGTGCAGATTAAGAGCCGGTAATATTATAAACGTACAGATTAAGAGCCGGTAATATTATAAACGTGCAGATTATGAGCCGGTAATATTATAAACGTGCAGATTAAGAGCCGGTAATATTATAAACGTGCAGATTATGAGCCGGTAATATTATAAACGTGCAGATTATGAGCCGGTAATATTATAAACGTGCAGATTATGAGCCGGTAATATTATAAACGTGCAGATTATGAGCCGGTAATATTATAAACGTGCAGATTAAGAGCCGGTAATATTATAAACGTGCAGATTATGAGCCGGTAATATTATAAACGTGCAGATTATGAGCCGGTAATATTATAAACGTGCAGATTAAGGGCCGGTAATATTATAAACGTGCAGATTATGAGCCGGTAATATTATAAACGTGCAGATTATGAGCCGGTAATATTATAAACGTGCAGATTAAGGGCCGGTAATATTATAAACGTGCAGATTAAGGGCCGGTAATATTATAAACGTGCAGATTAAGGGCCGGTAATATTATAAACATGAAGATTAAGGGCCGGTAATATTATAAACGTGCAGATTAAGGGCCGTTAATATTATAAACGTGCAGATTAAGGGCCGGTAATATTATAAACCTGCAGATTAAGAGCCGGTAATATTATAAACGTGCAGATTAAGAGCGGGTAATATTATAAACGTGCAGATTAAGGGGCGGTAATATTATAAACGTGCAGATTAAGAGCCGGTAATATTATAAACGTGCAGATTAAGAGCCGGTAATATTATAAACGTGCAGATTAAGGGCCGGTAATATTATAAACGTGCAGATTAAGAGCCGGTAATATTATAAACGTGCAGATTAAGGGGCGGTAATATTATAAACGTGCAGATTAAGAGCCGGTAATATTATAAACGTGCAGATTAAGAGCCGGTAATATTATAAACGTGCAGATTAAGGGCCGGTAATATTATAATAAGATCCTCTTCATATGTCAGAAGGAGTGAAATCTGATCGGTTTATTTTTTGACATGCTTGCAGAGAAAGACTCATAAAATTAAGTTACTGGGTTTCACTTTTCACGTTCTCTGGTTTGGTAGAAACATACGATTATAGCACTTTTCATGATAGGTCCCATTAAAGCAGGCTCTTTCTGATTATGAATAACTGTAGTTCAGAGTTGCCAGTCTGTGTTTTTTCTGTACATCAAACATTATTTGTAGCTCCTCCCATATAATTAATCAGCAAGAGCTTTGAGTTTTGATATTTCTGATAAGAAACAAAGTCTCACCTTTTAAATTCTGCCCATTTTATCATGAACTTAAATGCTGTTTTTGTGGCTCTGAAAGATCGACTCTACTACTAGTTACAGCAGCAAATAAACATCAATGCTAATGCAGCTTTTTACACCACAGCGTGAACAACATGAAGCATTGCTTGGTAACTGGTTGAGCTAAACTGGTATTATCTAATTGTGTAGTTAAATTTAACAGCTGACAGATATTCAACATAATTCATGTGTGAGAGTCTAACAGAAGGACGGACAAAACCAGTCAAATATCAAGTTCTTGTCATATTTAATTACCATTTTCTAAACTATAGCGAATAAACTGTGATTACATGAGAAATATTGAACGTATGTAAATACATTTTGGTTTGACTGTAATAATAAAATCTATTCAGAATGTTCAGCATTTAACAAACTGGTTTCCCGCAGTCTTGTACTGAAAGAATTAGGAAATGATAGTGATTTTCAGGCCTGGAAACGGATCAAATCTTTAAAAACACGAGGTAAAGTGTGTGAATCCTGACGGGGCCTGTGTAATCCAACACTGAACATGCAGGAAAGCCATGAATCCCTCATTAGACTGAGGATGTTTCTGATTGGCTAGGAACCGTTCCAGCAGCCAATCATCTTTCAGCTAAAGCACGTGTGTGTGTTCCAGCCAATAGCAGAGCTGCGAGCGCAGCTGCCGGTTCTATGGACTCTGAGGCTCTTTATGGCCCGTGTGATGATGATCTGGCTGAGATCCGGGACAGCTGCGGACCCGACCGCACCGACACACACTGACCAGAGGCGGCGCTGTGGAGCTGTGCTGATCACACAGCCTCCGGTCCTGTTTACCGTCTGTTTACTCTAGTAAAACACCGATCATCAGAGGAGACTCAGGGAATACTCCTTTTTTAATTCCTTTCTGTGTAAAGCACTGAGTTACCAGTGTATGAAATATGCTATATTAATAAACTTGCCTTATAGTGGGAAACATGAGGCCACTATCAGATTATATGATTATATGATGTGGAGAAACATTCACATTTCCAGCGCCATATTTGATAAACTTCTATAGTGTCGAACAGAAACTACAACAAACAAACACACTCTATCCTTCCTCATTACTCCAGTGGCACAGGAACAGATCGACTCGAGTTTCTGACTTACAGAAGAGGACCACAGTTTGCAAGAGACTGATTATGTTCGTCAGAAGAGAAAAGAAAAACACTCGCTTTCTTTAATTTAAGGCCAAGGTAATAAAACAAAGTAAAAATTAAAATATATGAGTCTCATGAGCTACAAAAGAGCAACGCCTGATTTATTTATATAACAACATATATAAACTACACTATTTATTATTTATATTATAATTATTAATTATAAATAACACACATGCTGATTAATATTAATAATCTATTTATATTAATTTGCACAATATTATTATCACCGTCATCATCATCACCATCATCATCATCATCATCATCATCATCATCATCATCATCACCATCATCACCATCTTCATCATCATCATCTTCACCATCATCATCATCATCATCATCTTCATCATCATCATCTTCACCATCATCATCATCATCATCATCATCATCTTCAGCCTCATCATCATCATCATCATCATCATCATCATCTTCATCATCATCATCTTCACCATCATCATCATCACCATCATCACATCATCACCATCATCATCATCCTCATCTTCATCATCATCATCTTCAGCCTCATCATCATCATCATCATCATCATCCTCATCATCTTCATCATCATCTTCATCATCATCAACTTCATCATCATCATCATCTTCATCATCATCTTCATCATCATCTTCATCATTATCATCATCTTCGTCATCATCATCATCATCATCTTCGTCATCATCATTTTCATCGTCATCTTAATCATCATCATCTTCATCATAATCATCATCATCATCATCATTTTCATCATCATCATTTTCATCATCAACATCTTCGTCATCATCATTTTCATCATCATCATCATCTTTGTCATCATCATCATCTTCATCATCTTCGTCATCATCACCATCATCATCATCATCACCATCATCATCATCATCATCATCATCTTCATCATCATCATCATCATCATCTTCATCATCATCATCATCATCATCTTCATCATCATCATCTTCATCATCACCATCATCATCATCTTCGTCATCATCATCATGATCTTCATCATCTTCATCTTCATCATCATCGTCATCATCATCTTCATCATCATCATCACCTTCTTCTTCATCATCATCATCATCTTCGTCATCATCATCATCTTCGTCATCATCATCATCTTCGTCATCATGGGACTGAGATGGAGGATTGAGTGGTTTAAGGCTGACGACGCTCGAGCGTTCTCTGGTAATCAGTGCAGTGGAAACGACATCACTATACGAGACGCTCTACACACACCTCACCAACAATGAGAGAAAATCATCGAGATAAAGAGACTGATGCAAATGTCCTGAGCAACGACATAATTCTGGTATTTTACAGTTCCGGTGCCACTTACCACGAAAAATAGGTGCAATTTACTCTTTTGTGTATGAATAGCTCATCTAAGCACGTTTGTGTGCGAGTCAAACTCCTGCGGTTCCGGATTTATTTATTTATTTCCAGCGATTTCATTCCCCGACGTGTGTGTCTCTATTCAGGAGCACATCATCATCATCATCTTCATCATCATCATCTTCACCCCTGTCTTCAGTCTAATGGCTTCCCTGAATGATGTGAAGTCAGGAGAACATCTGCTTTCTGAGGGAAGAATCTTCCTGAGACACTAAACCCACACACACACACACACACACACCCCGCTGGGAAAACCTGCTCACGCTGCGGGACATCAGACACATCTTCATCTCTTCATGTGTTCATAAACACACTTTCTTAATCAAGATGATCACACGGCTGTAAACTGGGTCATATCATCCACTTTTCCACTTTCATAATTCATATTTCCATGATCAGGGATCTTGAGCTTCTGGTTTCTAACGCTGGGATTCTCCAGAAGAATCGTTTCTGCGGTTTCCTTTCAGGAAGTTCTGAGTTCTAGAAGATTCAGTGTGGATTTTTAAATACAGCTAGTCAAAAGTTTGGAAAAATTACAATTACAAATGTTAAATGTTGTTTAAAGTCTCTTCTGCTCACCAAGTCTGCTTTTTTTTAATCAAAAATACAGTCAAATTTATGATATATTATTCTAAAGTAAATCATCTGTTTTCTATGTGAATATATAGTAAAGTGTAATTTATTCCTGTGATCAAAGCTGAATTTTCAGCATCATTACTCCAGTCTTCAGTGTCACATGATCCTTCAGAAATCACTATAATATGATGATTTGATGCTCAATCACAGAAATCTGAAGCAGCTCAACTGATTTCAACATTGATAATAATCATAATGATGTTTCTTGATCATCAAATCATCATTACATTATAATAATATTTCACTTTTTTTACAGTATTTTTGATCAGGAATGCAGCTTTGAGCAGAAGAGACTCTTTCAAAAACACTAGAAATGATCCCAAACTTGAGAACAGCTTCAGCTTGTTCTGACGACACACACTCTGTCCTACAAACGTCTCCTGGTAAAGTGAATAAAGAAAGTAATTCTCTAAAAGGGTCACACAGTGACCTCTGACCTCTGGACCATCAGAAGAGGAGAAACTCTTATTCTAACCTTCGAGCGCTTCTCTGATCTGATTCCCGTGGGCGTCTCCTCTCTCCGGGACTAAGTGGATCAAGCTTTCGGACACTCGGAAAAACACAGAGTGAATAAATAAAGAGAAGTTCGGCTCCTTTCGCTCTTTGATTTGATGGATTTGAGCCGCTGATAATGAGATGTTTTTTAAACCACTGCAGTTTGAGTCTGTGGATTCTGGCGCAGGAGTCCGTCTCTCTTTCAACTATCTGAACACTGTGTGTGAGTGTGTGTGTGTGAGAGTGTGTGTGTCGGGTCCGGCTGTAACGACACCTCATTAGTACCAGCGGATAAAAGCCTCTCCGTACGGATACAGTTATTATCAATAACTAGTTATTATCAACTAGAGAAAACTAGTTATTATCAACTAGTTATTATCAACTAGAGAAAAGGCTGAAAAACACTGGCTGTCACTCATATGATCATCAGAACATCAGGATTACAGTATAAACTGCTGTTCACAATCACACACAAGTCGAGGGCGGGGCTTGATGACAACCCTCAGTACATGATTGGATGCTGAGAAGTGGGCGTTGCCCAGGGTTGTGCCATTTAGTATTTGATTAAGAATGCCTTTTAATTGCAAAGGTTAGAACGTTTGCAATTCCCTAACCCTAACCCATCGCGGGGAATATTTTATTGACAATAATAACAATATATTATAAATAATAATAATGTTGTTAATTGTGAAATAATAATAATAATGATAATAAATGAATTATTGTATTATTTATATGATCATACATGATATATATGGTGTGAAAAACACCTCCCAGAATGCCATTACCTCTTTCAAGTTCAATAAAATCCCATTGTAAGCCGTTTATGAGCTGAGCTGGAGCAGCAGAAGATGTGTGTGTCTGAGTTATAACCCGGCGCAGGAACACGAGTCTCTCTGACAGATGACGATTTACAAGCTACGTGACCCTGCAACAAATCAGCTCTCAACGGGTCGTCCCAGCATGCACTGCTTCGACTCCACGCTCCTTTAGCTTCATTCTGTTCTCATCAATCCCAGCATGCACTGCTTTGAGTCTACGCTCCTTTAGCTTCATTTTGCTCTCATCAATCCTGCAAACAGCATCTCACGCTGAGAGCCATAAACACATGATGTGAGTCAGAGCCTGTTTCAGGTGTAGCAGGTCTGGTTCGCGACAGCAGACACGAGCCATAAATTGATACAGCGCCATAAATGGATATTTAATTAATACGCGGGTAACGGGGTGAGCGGGATGAAATAGCTCAGTGTGTGTGTGAGTTTCATTACACTCGTGTCGAGAGCATTCCCGCCGGGCGCCGGCCATAATTCTCCAGAGCCGGGAAACAGAACCATTCAGAGACACACAAACCCAGAATCACACGCATTTAACCGGGATCACGGGGAACTACGCATTTAACCGGGATAACGGGGAACAACGCATTTAACCGGGATAACCGGGAACAACACATTTAACCGGGATCACAGGGAACGACGCATTTAAGGGGAACGACGCATTTAACCGGGATCACGGGGAACAACGCATTTAACCGGGATAACGGGGAACAACACATTTAACCGGGATGGCGGGGAACAACGCATTTAAGGGGAACGACGCATTTAACCGGGATCGCGGGGAACGACATATTTAACCGGGATCGCGGGGAACGACGCATTTAACCGGGATCGCGTGGAACGACACATTTAACCATGATCACGGGGAACAACGCATTTAACCGGGATCACGGGGAACGACGCATTTAACCGGGATCACGGGGAACGACGCATTTAACCGGGATCACGAGGAACGACGCATTTAACCCCGATCACGGGGAACGACGCATTTAACCGGGATCACAGGGAACGACGCATTTAACCAGGATCGCGGGGAACGACGCATTTAACCAGGATCGCGGGGAACGACGCATTTAAGGGGAACGACGCATTTAACCGGGATCACGGGGAACGACGCATTTAACCGGGATCACGGGGAACGACGCATTTAACCGGGATCACAGGGAACGACGCATTTAACCAGGATCGCGGGGAACGACACATTTAACCGGGATCGCGGGGGAACAACGCATTTAACCGGGATCGCGGGGAACGACGCATTTAACCGGGATCGCGGGGAACG
>NW_027508839.1:305000-310000 GCF_051911475.1 Siphateles boraxobius
TTGGCGCTCGAGAAACCGAATGTCGGCTGGTGTGTGTAAACGTGCAGATTAAGGGCCGGTAATATTATAAACGTGCAGATTAAGGGCCGGTAATATTATAAACGTGCAGATTAAGGGCCGGTAATATTATAAACGTGCAGATTAAGAGCCGGTAATATTATAAACGTGCAGATTAAGAGCCGGTAATATTATAAACGTGCAGATTAAGAGCCGGTAATATTATAAACGTGCAGATTAAGGGCCGGTAATATTATAAACGTGCAGATTAAGAGCCGGTAATATTATAAACGTGCAGATTAAGAGCCGGTAATATTATAAACGTGCAGATTAAGAGCCGGTAATATTATAAACGTGCAGATTAAGGGCCGGTAATATTATAAACGTGCAGATTAAGGGCCGGTAATATTATAAACGTGCAGATTAAGAGCCGGTAATATTATAAACGTGCAGATTAAGGGCCGGTAATATTATAAACGTGCAGATTAAGGGCCGGTAATATTATAAACGTGCAGATTAAGGGCCGGTAATATTATAAACGTGCAGATTAAGGGCCGGTAATATTATAAACGTGCAGATTAAGGGCCGGTAATATTATAAACGTGCAGATTAAGGGCCGGTAATATTATAAACATGCAGATTAAGGGCCGGTAATATTATAAACGTGCAGATTAAGGGCCGGTAATATTATAAACGTGCAGATTAAGGGCCGGTAATATTATAAACGTGCAGATTAAGAGCCGGTAATATTATAAATGTGCAGATTAAGAGCCGGTAATATTATAAACGTGCAGATTAAGGGCCGGTAATATTATAAACGTGCAGATTAAGGGCCGGTAATATTATAAATGTGCAGATTAAGAGCCGGTAATATTATAAACGTGCAGATTAAGGGCCGGTAATATTATAAACGTGCAGATTAAGGGCCGGTAATATTATAAATGTGCAGATTAAGGGCCGGTAATATTATAAACGTGCAGATTAAGGGCCGGTAATATTATAAACGTGCAGATTAAGGGCCGGTAATATTATAAATGTGCAGATTAAGAGCCGGTAATATTATAAACGTGCAGATTAAGGGCCGGTAATATTATAAACGTGCAGATTAAGGGCCGGTAATATTATAAACGTGCAGATTAAGGGCCGGTAATATTATAAATGTGCAGATTAAGGGCCGGTAATATTATAAACATGCAGATTAAGGGCCGGTAATATTATAAACGTGCAGATTAAGGGCCGGTAATATTATAAACGTGCAGATTAAGAGCCGGTAATATTATAAATGTGCAGATTAAGAGCCGGTAATATTATAAACGTGCAGATTAAGGGCCGGTAATATTATAAACGTGCAGATTAAGGGCCGGTAATATTATAAATGTGCAGATTAAGAGCCGGTAATATTATAAACGTGCAGATTAAGGGCCGGTAATATTATAAACGTGCAGATTAAGAGCCGGTAATATTATAAACGTGCAGATTAAGGGCCGGTAATATTATAAACGTGCAGATTAAGAGCCGGTAATATTATAAACGTGCAGATTAAGGGCCGGTAATATTATAAACGTGCAGATTAAGGGCCGGTAATATTATAAACGTGCAGATTAAGAGCCGGTAATATTATAAACGTGCAGATTAAGGGCCGGTAATATTATAAACGTGCAGATTAAGGGCCGGTAATATTATAAATGTGCAGATTAAGAGCCGGTAATATTATAAACGTGCAGATTAAGGGCCGGTAATATTATAAATGTGCAGATTAAGAGCCGGTAATATTATAAACGTGCAGATTAAGGGCCGGTAATATTATAAACGTGCAGATTAAGAGCCGGTAATATTATAAACGTGCAGATTAAGGGCCGGTAATATTATAAACGTGCAGATTAAGAGCCGGTAATATTATAAACGTGCAGATTAAGGGCCGGTAATATTATAAACGTGCAGATTAAGGGCCGGTAATATTATAAACGTGCAGATTAAGGGCCGGTAATATTATAAACGTGCAGATTAAGGGCCGGTAATATTATAAACGTGCAGATTAAGGGCCGGTAATATTATAAACGTGCAGATTAAGAGCCGGTAATATTATAAACGTGCAGATTAAGGGCCGGTAATATTATAAACGTGCAGATTAAGGGCCGGTAATATTATAAATGTGCAGATTAAGAGCCGGTAATATTATAAACGTGCAGATTAAGGGCCGGTAATATTATAAACGTGCAGATTAAGAGCCGGTAATATTATAAATGTGCAGATTAAGAGCCGGTAATATTATAAACGTGCAGATTAAGGGCCGGTAATATTATAAACGTGCAGATTAAGGGCCGGTAATATTATAAATGTGCAGATTAAGAGCCGGTAATATTATAAACGTGCAGATTAAGAGCCGGTAATATTATAAATGTGCAGATTAAGAGCCGGTAATATTATAAACGTGCAGATTAAGGGCCGGTAATATTATAAACGTGCAGATTAAGGGCCGGTGATATTATAAACGTGCTTGCAGAGAAAGACTCATAAAATAAAGTTACTGGGTTTCACTTTTCACGTTTTCTGGGTTGGTAGAAACACACGATTATAGCACTTGAACAGAAAAGAAATTTGATTTTCATGATATGTCCCTTTAATTTCAAATAATTCTATAGTTCACTTTCAAGCAGTATTTTGATGCATTCAGTGATGCTAAACACTCAATTTTCGTTTTCACACAAAACTGTAAGCAGCAAAATTTGGAACAGTTAATTGTGAGGTTTGCAGTAAAAGCCTGTATTTAATAATTCCATATTTGTTCCACACAACCATAATACCATGTTTGACTTTGACACTGTGAGTTTTTTATTTAAACACACTTTTAGTGCATCAGACAGCAGAAATATGAGCAAAACTCGAGCAGAGCGAAGTGGAAAAACGGCAGCGGTTTCTCTCTCTCTGGCACGAGTTATTTATAATAATCATACAGTATATGAGGCGGTGGGTGTGCTAGAGAAGAACCAATCAGAAGTCAGTACTCTAGTGGGAATAATTCAGCTGGGAGAAGTCCAGGATCTAAAACACATGACCAAGAGAATCACATTAGGACATTTTAAGACTGAGATTCCTGCAAATAAAAGCTGAAACTTAAATAAATCCTCCAGGCCTGATAGAACCGTCTCTTGACACTGGGATACTTTACATGGAAGAATCAACTGAAAAAACTGAAGAGGTCAGAGGTCAGAATTACCATAAAGATCATCCTGTTTCACAACAGCAAAGAACGAGATGCTGTACAACAGATCAGTGTTGTGAAAGAGACTCACACACAGCAACTTTACGCTATTTTCAGGATTATTACTGGATGTTGTGTAGTAGATTTACATCATCAGAGACCGGAGGTCAACAGTCTGTGAATGAGTGTGTAATATCACAAATATGAACTGAACGGCTGAAGATTTATGGAGTTATTAAAATCTTTGAACGCCTGATAGTGAACGACACAAGCATCTGTGAGACGAAACCTCCTCCAGACGTGACACCAGAAACATCTCCTCACTAAAGCAGAACATCTCATTTCTCACATCAAACAGTACAGAAGAAAATTATATATATAAGTAAATATCTAATTTAATTTATTATTCATATATTCATAGTATATTTTATATCATTTATTTGTTTATAAATTAATTTAATTTGATTTATTTATAATACTACAATTGTATTAACTAATCAAACTAACAAAAAATTTAAAAAAAAATCATAATAAAATACTTGATTTATAATAAAATAAAAAAATACATAAGTGATACAAAAATAATTTATATTTATTTATCAAATTAATATTTGTATTTGTGATTTATAATAATTTTCATTTGATTAATTTAATAGAATATTACAAGCTTTAAAAAAATAAAAATAATAAAATACTTTATTTATAATAATAAAATAATAAAATAAATAATACATCATTGATAAATAAATAGATATAGTATGTATTTATAAATGTATAATGTATAACAAATTTAATTAAATAAAAAAAATACAGACTGTACAAAAATAAAACACTGTTTATAATAATAAATAATTTATATTTATATAAAATATATTATTATTTATTTATAATTTATTTAAATCACATTTTATTAATCAAGATTGTACAAAAATAATACCCTCATAATGAAATGCATTTCTTCAATTAATTTTACTTTGTTAATAAATGTAGTGTTTATTAAATAAATGTATTTGCACACAACAGATTTCCTAATTTCCCCTTTGGTGTTTGAGGAGCAGATTCCCAGAGTCATGTGACTCGTCTGACAGCAGCGAGAGACCGCGTTCCTCGTGTTCCTGATCTCTGATGTGTCCGCGAGGGTAATGCTATTATCCAGACGCTAATGAGAACCGAGAGAAAGTGACGGCGCACTCGTACCTGCCGCATCTGTCCTGAGCGAGAGGGTGTTCGGTGTCGAGACCCATATATCCCAGAAGCCTCGACCTCCTGCGAGAGCAGAATTACACAGATAAGAGCTGTCACACAGTGTGGACACACACTCTCACTCACACACACACACTCTCACTCACACACACACACTCTCACTCACTCAGAACTACTGCAGACCGACGGTCACGCTTACATGAGCTTCACGTATTGATTGCCAGCCGAAACCTGTGAGGACCGTCACGCTCACCGAAAACACAGACTGGGAGAAAAGATGGACGACACACACTCACTGTCTTCTATAAGTGAAGAGTGAAGCCACGATACTCACACACACACACACACACACACACACTCTCTCTCTTCTCTTGGTGAAGAGTGAAGCCACGATACACACACACACACACACTCTCTCTTCTCTTGGTGAAGAGTGAAGCCACGATACTCACACACACACACACACACTCTCTCTTCTCTTGGTGAAGAGTGAAGCCACGATACACACACACACACACACTCTCTCTTCTCTTGGTGAAGAGTGAAGCCACGATACTCACACACACACACACTCTCTCTTCTCTTGGTGAAGAGTGAA
>NW_027508839.1:312500-315000 GCF_051911475.1 Siphateles boraxobius
TGCTGGTTTTAAAGGGCACACACACACACACACTTTCTGCCAATCGCATGGTAATCTTGAGTAGCTATACAGTAGTATTGCATCCTTTATATCTGAAGAGTTTTTAGTTTTATCAGATTTATAAAAGACAGATATGCTGTACCGAGAACAGTATAACAGCTTCCCGTATAACTATAGTACGATCCATCGTTGAAGAAATCAAGCTAGTCACGACTGTTTACCACAGCTAAAGCTACTAGCCTAACTAATACACATTTATTAGGGTGCTGTCACTTTAAGAGCTGCATGGATCCGAGATTCTGTTACACATGCATTTACTTTCTCAACTGTTTACATTCACTTAAGACATAACTGACTATGTTTACTAGGATACTCACTATTTTTGACATAACTGTGTGAATTTATTCGCTCAAGTGCAAGACGACATGAAAGAGAGTTCAGTTTAGCATTCGAAATTTGCTCCGTTTTGCATTGTCACGGTTCTGGTGTGCGTTTCCCGTACAGCGCTATAACTCGTGCTTCAATACTATAGTAGCTGGTCACGACTGTTTCCCGAAACCGTATTGTCGTAAATTGGTCGTTCAGCCGTTGGTTAATGATGTAATAACTACTTTTACTAAATCGGTTTGAATCGATTAAAGCTTGATGTTTTGATATAAATTACAGACATGCATCTGAGGAATATTTCTCATTTTTCTCAGTTATTTTGCTTTATTTCCAGATTCAATCATAGACTCGCTCTCGAGCTCCTTCCCACACGCGCACTCTTCAAAAACTACGCGTTAATCTCTTGACAAACTAAAAGATGTAAATGACATTTTCATGTATTCTATATTAAAAACAGGTTGCACTGAATGTCAGCTTGATTATTTTGCTCAAGATCAGGATTTATTGAATCCATGTCATGAAAACTAGAAACTCTTCTTCTAACCGCAGCTCGAGATCTGTCGCTCAAACACACAACTCTGCGACGCTGTTTGCTAATGTTCGCTAGAACGATGTTTTCGGGAAACACAGTCCTGATAGATTGTGTGTGTGTGTGTGTGTGTGTGTGTGTGTGTGTGTGTGTGTGTGTGTGTGTGTGTGTGTGTGTGTGTGTGTGTGTGTGTGTGTGTACTCTCTTCTGGGAAAAGTACCCATACAAGGAATTCCCTTTATGACTCAAAATACAACAACAACAACAACAACAACAACAACAACAACAACAACAACAACAACCGTTCCAAAACTTCTACCAATCCTGAAGGAGTGTATTGGGCACAGAAACTGTCCATCATGTGTCCAGCTCATGTTTTGAATCTTTGCCCATGTGAGGCATGAGAACCCAACTCTAACCGTGTGGATGAGTAGCATGAGAACCCAACTCTAACCGTGTGGATGAGTAGTATGAGAACCCAACTCTAACCGTGTGGATGAGTAGCATGAGAACCCAACTCTAACCGTGTGGATGAGTAGCATGAGAACCCAACTCTAACCGTGTGGATGAGTAGCATGAGAACCCAACTCTAACCGTGTGGATGAGTAGCATGAGAATCCAACTCTAACCATGTGGATAGGTAGCATGAGAACCCAACTCTAACCGTGTGGATGAGTAGCATGAGAACCCAACTCTAACCGTGTGGATGAGTAGCATGAGAACCCAACTCTAACCGTGTGGATGAGTAGCATGAGAACCCAACTCTAACCGTGTGGATGAGTAGCATGAGAACCCAACTCTAACCATGTGGATAGGTAGCATGAGAACCCAACTCTAACCGTGTGGATGAGTAGCATGAGAACCCAACTCTAACCATGTGGATAGGTAGCATGAGAACCCAACTCTAACCGTGTGGATGAGTAGCATGAGAACCCAACTCTAACCGTGTGGATGAGTAGCATGAGAACCCAACTCTAACTGTGTGGATGAGTAGCATGAGAACCCAACTCTAACCGTGTGGATGAGTAGCATGAGAACCCAACTCTAACCGTGTGGATGAGTAGCATGGGAACCCAACTCTAACTGTGTGGATGAGTAGCATGAGAACCCAACTCTAACCGTGTGGATGAGTAGCATGAGAATCCAACTCTAACCGTGTGGATGAGTAGCATGAGAACCCAACTCTAACTGTGTGGATGAGTAGCATGAGAACCCAACTCTAACCGTGTGGATGAGTAGCATGAGAACCCAACTCTAACCGTGTGGATGAGTAGCATGAGAACCCAACTCTAACCGTGTGGATGAGTAGCATGAGAACCCAACTCTAACTGTGTGGATGAGTAGCATGAGAACCCAACTCTAACCGTGTGGATGAGTAGCATGAGAACCCAACTCTAACCGTGTGGATGAGTAGCATGAGAACCCAACTCTAACCGTGTGGATGAGTAGCATGAGAACCCAACTCTAACCGTGTGGATGAGTAGCATGAGAACCCAACTCTAACTGTGTGGATGAGTAGCATGAGAACCCAACTCTAACTGTGTGGATGAGTAGCATGAGAACCCAACTCTAACTGTGTGGATG
>NW_027508839.1:320000-340000 GCF_051911475.1 Siphateles boraxobius
CGACCCGAGGAGGAGAAGAACTCGTCAGTCTCTCCATTCATTCATTCAGAAATACATGAGCGAACAAGCTTTCAGTTTTAGTCATTAAAATCAATCGTGATATTTTTGAGGGTCATAAAAAATGTTTTGCAGGTGCAGACACTCACACATCGTTAAATTAGGGGATCATTAAAAAACTGAAATGGTCAAAAAATGCTTTGGTTAAAAAAACACATTTTTGAGTCATTAAATCGAAACTTCTTGCAAGTGGTTGGAAATACATAAATAAAAAACTATATATATATATTTATATATATATCGTGAACCGGGCGATTAGTCAATCGTGCTGCCAGAGTTTTTATTGTTAACAAAAAAAAAAAAAAAAAAAAAATCATTCATTTAAATAAAAAGAATGAAACCTAAAATAAAATATAAATAAATATTTCAATTATTTTTCAGCTAGTTGCTGAGGCTTTAGTCAACGTACTAAAATATCCCAAACTAAAACTAAAGACTGAAACTATATAGACAAATAATCATAAAAAAAAGACAAAAACACAACAAAATTACTTAAAAAATAAAAATAATAAAAAATAAAATACTTATTAAAAATTAATTAAATCATGAAAATGTATAATTTTTTTAAAATTAAGCAATCAAAATGAACTTTTTCAACACTATATAAAAATTAATCAAGTCAGAAAAAAGTAAAATAAAATTTAAAAATAAAAATTATTAAAATAAACAATCCTATAAGCGCTTGTAAAACGGTCTTGTGTATGTGCGCGACTGTGTGTGTGCGCGTGTGTGCGACTGTGTGTGCGACTGTGTGTGTGCGCGTGTGTGTGACTGTGTGCGCGACTGTGTGTGTGCGCGTGTGTGCGACTGTGTGTGCGGTGTGTGTGTGCGTATGTGCGACTGTGTGTGCGACTGTGTGTGTGTGCGTGTGTGCGTGACTGTGTGCGACTGTATGTGTGCGACTGTGTGTGTGTGCGTGTGTCCGACTGTGTGTGCGCGTGTGTGCGACTGTATGTGTGCGACTGTGTGTGTGTGTGCGACTGTTTGTGCGCGTGTGTGCGACTGTATGTGTGCGACTGTGTGTGTGTGTGCGACTGTGTGTGGGCGTGTGTGTGTGTGCGTGCGACTGTGTGCGCGTTTCTGTGTGTGTGCGTGCGACTGTGTGTGCGCGTGTGTGCGACTGTGTGTGCGCGTGTGTGCGACTGTGAGCGCGTTTCTGTGTGTGTGTGCGACTGTGTGTGCGCGTGTGTGCGACTGTGTGTGTGTGCGACTGTGTGTGTGCGACTGTGTGTGTGCGTGTGTGCGACTGTGTGTGTGCGACTGTGTGTGTGCGTGTGTGTGTGTGTGCGACTGTGTGTGTGTGTGTGCGTGTTCCCTGGTCAGAGAATCGATGTATTATAAAGGTCTTCATGACGTGTTTTGATGCACATTCTGAAACACTGCAGGGAAGCAGCAGATCCAGACTCAGATCCAGACTCAGATCCAGACTCAGGTCTGTGCTGGACTGAAGCGTTTACGGCTCCTGCTCAATACATGAAGTAATAACTGTGGCTCAGAGAAACCCTGAACACAGAGATGTGTGTGACCGAAGCCCTGAATCCTCCGCTGGACACACGACTGGAGTGTGTTTTAATGAGCCTCTGAAATAAAGCGTGTTCTGCTCGACTCTAAACAGACAGCAGAAGATCAAGATTTAGAATAACACACAGATCTGTGTGAGAAAAGAGTCAGAGCCTGATCTACAGCAGATCTGTGCGCGCATGTGTGTGTGTGTGTGTGTGTGTGTGTGTGTGTGTGTGTGTGTGTGTGTGTGTGGTCGATCAGTCATCTAAATATCTAGCTACAAGCTTTACTAATTAATCTGTCATTTGATGGTTTGTAACTTGATGAACAGCTAATAATTAATTATATCACAAATTTAAATAATTAAAACAATAAAAAATTAAAACATGTACTAAAAATCAATGTTATCATAAAAATGTAAAATAATAATTTTAAAATCAAAAACAAATTAAAATAAAACTTTTGCTAAAAAAATCACCATTAACTGACATAATATTAACTTGACGTTTCATGTGGATTTCTAGAAAGTGTGTGTATCCCTGCTTTAACAGATCATATAATCTACTCTACTATATTCTACTATACTGATGATTGTGTGTGATGTTTGAGTCTGATGATAGCAGAGTCACGTCTCCTTCAGTTATACAGCGCTTTAACACTATAAAGTTTCACAGCAGCTTTACAGTGATAATAGGAGATTACAGTAACAGAGATTGTTTAGGCTTTACAGCGGATCTAGAATAAAGTTATTGCCCAGATAAAGTTAGTTTTGATTGATTCACTTCCGTTGTAAAGATCATTAGTTATTAACTTAGCGGCCGCTAACACACACCGTTCTAACAGAACACCCTTAAAGTGCTCCGGCTGCTCACACACACACACACACCAGTGCCTGGGGCTCGAGAACACACACCATGAAATCGGTTCCAATGTGCAGGCGTTAAATAATTTTGAAAAAATATATAATTTCCGTGCAAACTTCAAAAACGTGAATCTGTGAAACGCTGACGGTGTGCACATGCGTATTACGTGTTTAGTCTATAGATATTTGCATTTGAATATATATATATATATATGTGCGCCGGCGTGTCGTTCTTCTCTACAGACTGACCTCAACAAACTCCCTGCCCGGCCTTAAAAACTCGTCATACAGAATTTTCTTTTTTTTTCAGATCCGGATACGGCCTGGATCCGGCGGACTGCGGTAAACCTCGGGATAAACAGAGAGACTAATATTAGCGTAGACACCATTCTTCTTATGATGTAACGAGTACATCAGGATTTAAGGGAAGTGTTCCCGGTTCCGGCTGACCTAATCTAAGCAGCCTAATATTGAATTATAGAAGTCTATAGAGTGTTATGTGAATGCTAGGTCAAAGAGATGTGTTTTTAGTCTAGCTTTGAACTGACAGACTGTGTCTGCTTCCCGGACAATGTTAGGAAGATTGTTCCAGAGTTTTGGTGCTAAATAGGAAAAGGATCTACCGCCAGCAGTCGATTTATATATTCTAGGTATTATCAACTGGCCGGAGTTTTGAGATCGCAATAGACGTGAAGGACTATAATGCGTTAAGAGCTCGCTCAAGTACTGGGGAGCTAAACCATTTAGTGCTTTGTAAGTAATCAGCAATATTTTAAAATTTATACGATGTTTAATAGGGAGCCAATGCAGTGTTGACAGAACCGGGCTAATATGGTCGTACTTCCTGGTTCTGGTAAGAACTCTAGTGATGTGAACAAACATCACACACAATCATCAGACTGGATTCAGACTCAGTGTGTGTGTCTCGACATCTCTGCTATACATACACACATACATGAGGCATTGGTACGAGAACTCATGTTGTGATGAGCATCTCAAACTGATGCCCTTCAGCTTCAACACAACTGACTATTGAGACCAGAAACACAAGTCAACGAGAGAGGATAATATACAGATGAGTTATGAATATTGTGCATGTGAGAGATTAATAAGCATCCGTCTGATCTCACACTCAACTCTCTCTGAAAGCTTTCGTTAAAAAGTGAAAAACTGCATAAGGAATCATAATTTAACCAATCTGGTTCTGATTTCAATTACACGTGCATTAATGATTTGTTTAGTATTTCTGACACCATCCTAATAATTAATCCTAAGCAGAAATAATGCTTTTTTTGGATAAAATATTAATGTTTTAATTTTTAATGACGAATATTTTTAATTATATATTATTTAAAGTCAACTTGTAGTCCATAATTGCATCTCTTAAAACTCATCTTTGATCACCAAAATGACATATTTAAACATTTTTTCCTTAAAATATCTTGAATGTAACTCGACACCCTTGCCTCATTTAGTATTCGCGGTTCTATGAATATGCAAATGAGCCCCGCCTCCACTCACTCACTCACTCAGAGATCCACTGGTTGACGATCACACGTTGACCTGATTGGTTACAAGGTAGTTTGTGACGTCAGAAACACCAGCGATTTCAAAGCGTGTTTTTGAGACTGTCTTTGGTTCACTGCAGTTTTAAGCAGAAAATACTCAGCAATGCTGTCGACTTATGAATTTACACATGCTTTGTGTTAAAGCGTATTAAAAACACCACATAGACATATAAACAACATTAAAAGCTGGATTTTCTCCACAGGGGGACTTTAAATTTTAAATGTTTTACCCAAAACAATTCCAAAAAACATTGGATATTTTGAATCGTCACAAAAATTATTTTTTAAATCTAAGGAAGGTTGATATTTTTTATTTTAAATAATATTAAAATGTTACTATTTAAAATGCTTTATTTTTCTAATAATACATTTTTATTTTACATGTTTATTTTTATATTCAACATTTAAAAATATGTTTTCATTATTAACAACAAATAATTAATGCTACTTGTGTACTCTCAGTCAAAAATATACTCAATAGTCTATAAGTTTGAGTAAAGTGCAGGTTTTGTTTATCGTGCGCTGCAACACACAGGCCCGACACGAACCGCCAGCGCTTTCTTCTGCCAGCGAGAGGCATGATGGATGCTTATTTTAGTCTGGAATGATTCACTCGACATCAGGAGATGATTTATTCCAGGCCTGTTCTCATTGGATTAGCCTCAGGCAGTCGAGCGGTCCGAGTGAACGAGAGGAACGATCCGAATCTTTCCTGACCTTCCTCTTCTCTCCTCTGAAGAAACACACAGATCTCCCCCTCCTACCGGAGGCAGTGAGACCTTCCATCCAAGCCCCGCCCACTGGAGTCATGGAGTCGGGTCGAACCACTGCGAGGGCCGGGGGAGCAAAGCCTTTCATAGAGACGGAGCGTGTTTAGGCCACGCCCACACGGGGGGGCAGAGTATACAACCGTCTCCATTGACTCTGTATTGTTTCAAGCTGCCTCCTTGTTATTTCTGCTTTTCTGAAATGTAACAAAAAACAAAACAATGTCTAAAAGCTGCTGTGACAAGGTGTGCAGCAAACAAGCTAAAAAAAAAACAGAAATGATTTTATATAAGCTGTCGACCCCAAAAAACGAGCTTTTAAGGACACAAAAGTGGATTGAGGCCGAGTCACTCTGAGAACTAACATGATAATAGCTTAGCTTACAGAAATATAGGTCACACTTTATTTCGATAGTCCACATTTTACTAACTATAAGTAAGTTTTCAACTATATGTCAACTAACTCTCATTAGAGTATTAGTAGGCTGTATTAGGTTATGGTTAGGTGTTAGGGTAAGTTGACTTGTAGTTGTTAAGTTACTTATAGTTAGAATATCTGTTGGGGGACCAACAAAATAAAGTGTTAGCAGATATTAAGCAGACAGTCTACTAATACTCCAATGACAGTTAGTCGACATGTAGCTGCAAAGTTACTTATAGTTAGTAGAATGTCTAAAGCGGACAATCAAAATAAAGTGTTACCGAAATATAATATATAAAACGAACATTTGGATATTTGACTTACCAGAGACTAATTGTTTACTGTACACGTAGTGTATTTTTATGTTGTCAGGATCCCACAATTTACCCATTCGTTCCAGCCTGAATCCACTTTTGTGTCTTTAAACGCTCGTTTTTTGGGGTCGACAGCTTATAAAAACTTATTTCTGTTTTTTTTAGCTTGTTTGCTGTACACCTCGTCACAGCAGCTTTTAGACATTGTTTTGTTTTTTGTTATAAGTCAGAAATGAGCTTCACACAATACAGAGTCAATGCAGACGGTTGTACTGCCCCCCCCCCGGTGTGGGCGTGGTCTTCAGATTATGACGTGTGTGTCCCTGTCTCTATATATATATGTACAAATATTCCCTCAAACGGGTCCAATTTGTCCAAAGCTCGCCAGAAACGACTCGGTGGAATAGCTGGCGCTCCAGAAACCGGAGCGTTTCCCGTTTGATCTCGGAATCAAGAAGGTAAACAACAGCACTAATGAGCTTTCTGCTGTTCTGAAGGAACGGCTCAACAACAAACTTTCACATTAAAAACTAGTTCTTCGGGGCTTCAAACGAGATTGTTTTCTCAATTATTTAGCACAAACATTTTAATTACTTTTAATCATTTTAATTTCATTTAATTATGCAAGACAAACATCTAGGGCTGTTTGAGGCTGCTGCTGTAATTCTTGATTAGCTGTAAAAAGCCGCATGTTCTCTGTAATAAACTGAACTAAAGGGACTGAATTTTACATGAAAACTTAAAATGGGAAATATAAGCACTTTTCATCTTGCGAATATATAAAGTACTGGTCAAAAGTTTGGAATTATTCAAAATACTTTCAAAAGAAGTCTCTTCTGCACACAAAGTCTGCATTTATTTGATCAAATATACATAAAAAAATATGAAATATTATTCTGATGTAAATCAGCTGTTTTCTATGTGCATATATAGTAAAGTGTAATTTATTCCTGTGAATTTTCAGCATCATTACTCCAGTCTTCAGTGTCACATGATCCTTCAGAAATCACTATAATATGATGATTTGATGCTCAAGAAACATTTATCATTATTAATAATGTTGAAAACAGTAAATATTTTTGTTGATACCATTCAAAAAATTTGGTTCAGTGAGACATTTATAAAAAATGCATACTTTTATTCATCAAGGACGCATTTAATTTATCAAAAGTGACAGTAAAGATATTGATAATGTTACAAAAGATTTATTTCAAATAAATGCTGTTCTTTTGAACTTTCTATTCATCAAAGAATCTTGAAATATAAACTGTACCAGGAATCATAGGAATAAATTACATTTTAAAATGTATTACAATGGCAAACAGGTCTTATAAATTCTAATATTTCACAATATTGCTGTTTTTATACAGTGACAAGCTGTTATCTGGTACTTTATCAGTTACAGACAGTTAGCAAATAAACGGTCTGAAAAAAAGTCCTGTTGACTTAAAATAGAAAGATAGAAAGAACTATTCCAAAAATCCCCTGACATAATATTTAAATGCAGAATGGATCTGAATGTTATCACTGTTTTCTCTGTTGTGGTCTTACGGGCCTTTCAAACATGTTCTCCATCAAACTCTAAACATGGAGACAGAAAATAGAGTTACACACGGCTGAAGAAATCCTTCAGATTGGCGAGTGTCACTGTAGAAACGAGTGTCAGAATTAAATGTAAACTCTCTACAGAAATCCATGTTTATTTCACGTGTGGTTTTGTTCTCCAGTGTTGGGGAAATTTACTTTGTTACAAAAAGTAATGCGTTACAATATTGCGTTACTCCCTTAAAAAATAACTAATTGCTTTACTTGGTTACTTTTAAAGAAAAGTAATGCGTTACAATATTGCGTTACTCCCTTAAAAAGTAACTAATTGCTTTACTTGGTTACTTTTAAAGAAAAGTAATGAGTTACGGTATTGCGTTACTCCCTTAAAAAGTAACTACTTGCTTTACTTGGTTACTTTTAAAGAAAAGTAATGCGTTACAATATTGCGTTACTCCCTTAAAAAGTAGCTAATTGCTTTACTTGGTTACTTTTAAAGAAAAGTAATGCGTTACAATATTGCGTTACTCCCTTAAAAAGTAACTATTTGCTTTACTTGGTTACTTTTAAAGAAAAGTAATGAGTTACGGTATTGCGTTACTCCCTTAAAAAGTAACTAATTGCTTTACTTGGTTACTTTTAAAGAAAAGTAATGCGTTACAATATTGCGTTACTCCCTTAAAAAGTAACTAATTGCTTTACTTGATAACTTTTAAAGAAAAGTAATGCGTTACAATATTGCGTTACTCCCTTAAAAAGTAACTAATTGCTTTACTTGGTTACTTTTAAAGAAAAGTAATGAGTTACAATATTGCGTTACTCCCTCAAAAAGTAACTAATTGCTTTACTTGGTTACTTTTAAAGACAAATAATGAGTTACAATATTGCGTTACTCCCTTAAAAAGTAACTAATTGCTTTACTTGGTTACTTTTAAAGAAAAGTAATGCGTTACAATATTGCGTTACTCCCTTAAAAAGTAACTATTTGCTTTACTTGGTTACTTTTAAAGAAAAGTAATGCGTTACAATATTGCGTTACTCCCTTAAAAAATAACTAATTGCTTTACTTGGTTACTTTTAAAGAAAAGTAATGAGTTACGGTATTGCGTTACTCCCTTAAAAAGTAACTAATTGCTTTACTTGGTTACTTTTAAAGAAAAGTAATGCGTTACAATATTGCGTTACTCCCTTAAAAAATAACTAATTGCTTTACTTGGTTACTTTTAAAGAAAAGTAATGAGTTACGGTATTGCGTTACTCCCTTAAAAAATAACTAATTGCTTTACTTGGTTACTTTTAAAGAAAAGTAATGAGTTACAGTATTGCGTTACTCCCTTAAAAAATAACTAATTGCTTTACTTGGTTACTTTTAAAGAAAAGTAATGAGTTACAGTATTGCGTTACTCCCTTAAAAAATAACTAATTGCTTTACTTGGTTACTTTTAAAGAAAAGTAATGAGTTACAGTATTGCGTTACTCCCTTAAAAAGTAACTAATTGCTTTACTTGGTTACTTTTAAAGAAAAGTAATGCGTTACAATATTGCGTTACTCCCTTAAAAAGTAACTAATTGCTTTACTTGGTTACTTTTAAAGAAAAGTAATGCGTTACAATATTGCGTTACTCCCTTAAAAAGTAACTAATTGCTTTACTTGGTTACTTTTAAAGAAAAGTAATGAGTTACAATATTGCGTTACTCCCTTAAAAAGTAACTAATTGCTTTACTTGGTTACTTTTAAAGAAAAGTAATGCGTTACAATATTGCGTTACTCCCTTAAAAAGTAACTAATTGCTTTACTTGGTTAATTTTAAAGAAAAGTAATGAGTTACGGTATTGCGTTACTCCCTTAAAAAGTAACTAATTGCTTTACTTGGTTACTTTTAAAGAAAAGTAATGAGTTACAGTATTGCGTTACTCCCTTAAAAAGTAACTAATTGCTTTACTTGGTTACTTTTAAAGAAAAGTAATGCGTTACAATATTGCGTTACTCCCTTAAAAAGTAACTAATTGCTTTACTTGGTTACTTTTAAAGAAAAGTAATGAGTTACAATATTGCGTTACTCCCTTAAAAAGTAACTAATTGCTTTACTTGGTTACTTTTAAAGAAAAGTAATGAGTTACAGTATTGCGTTACTCCCTTAAAAAGTAACTAATTGCTTTACTTGGTTACTTTTAAAGAAAAGTAATGAGTTACGGTATTGCGTTACTCTCTTAAAAAGTGATTGATCGCTTAGTTACTTTTAAAGAGAAAAAATGTTACGTTGCTTATGAGTAACCTTTTTTCAACTGGGCTGTGCTTGTTTTTTTTCTTTCTTTTTTTTATATTTTTAGGCAAATGTTCTATATTTTAAGTTCTATATTTTGGCCAAAATTTAAATAGTAAGGCTAAAGGAAATGCAAATTCACACGTGTACAGTAGAGGGCACCGCTCAAACAATCCTTTCAGTTTAACGGAATCATCAGCAAGTATATTGGTCAATAAAGTGAAATTAAATGCTAAATATTTGTTTTCTTTAACCTATTTAATTATTGGAGGTTTCCGTAGTATTCTGATTTCGCATTTCACTGATTGTATTAATTTTGAGGAATACTGAATCTGTTTTTTGCCAGTGAGATGAGTAAATGCTCAACATGCGGACAGGAGAGCTGTCAGTCAGTCAATAAATGGGAAAACAAAGTAACTTGTGTTACTTATTTGAAAAAGAAACTTTTAAAAAGTAACGCATTACTTTACTAGTTACTTGAAAAAAAGTAATCCGATTACATAACCCGAGTTACTTGTCATGCGCTCCACACAACACTGTTGTTCTCCGGCATCTATAAACCTGCATCAGTGTCTGACCTCGGGACGTCCCGTGACCCGCTGATCCTCTGAGGAGAGGAAATGATGTCGTGTGAGTGGCCATCTGTTTTTACCAGGCATATTTAATAGAATTCTGTTCCTCGTCTCGGTCTTCAATCAGGAGTTTAAGCTGCCGGCAACATTTTGCCGATTTAGAGGATTATCATGGGGATTTATGGAAAAGAAGCTGTTTTCTCTCAAATATAATTATTATGGCTGAAGAGCTGTCGTGTAAATTATGAATTGGTAAAGTTTAGAGTCACCCTGTTTTATCCAATGAGACTCAATCAAGATCCTCATGTGCTCAATGTCGAAAACAATTATTCAAATCTTCATTTAGATATACAGTCAAACCAAAAACTATTCAGACACCAGATAGAATTTGTGATATTGTTTTAGTAGTGTGTGCAGGACACTATAGTTCATATAATAATTAATAATAATTCCAACACTTTGAGCTGATCATGTTTTAAGTGTTTTTTCTTTAATAACTAATGCAGCTTTTTACACCACAGACTGAACAACATGAAGCATTGCTTGGTAACTGGTTGAGCTAAACTGGTATTATCTAATTGTGTAGTTAAATTTAACAGCTGACAGATATTCAACATAATTCATGTGTGAGAGTCTAACAGAAGGACGGACAAAACCAGTCAAATATCAACTGATTTAATAGCTCGTCATATTTTATTAGCATTTTGTAAACTATAGTGGATGAACTGATAATGTGAGGAATGCTGAGGGAGTCTGAGGAATAGTGTACAGTGGCTGCAAACAGACTGAAGTTGCTTACAAATTAAACTCGCTGTTAATCCGAGCAAACCTGTGGACAAGCACCGCGGGTCTCAAGCTCTGTTTGGTTTACCGTAGTAATATTTACACAGCGCATCTGTCCCTGGCTGTCCTCACACGACCCAGCTATACAAACACCCGTCCTAAATATTCAAGGGTTTTAAAAGACAAGAATTATGAGAATTCCAGTCAGAGCCTGGAGAATATCCCTCATCCCAGAGAGGACTGGCCTCTGCGGGACACGGCTCCCGAAGCTCCCGACACCATCCGCTCTCTTTCTACCCAAATCCTGGGTTGCGTCTTTTGGGTCAATTTTGCTATGTTTAAGTTTTTGTGCAGAACAAACGAGAGCTCGACTGTTTCTCGACTGGCAAACCCGGTTTGGAGTTTCAGAATAAAACCTCAATGTTTCCAACAGTGCTCAAATCAACAATCTGAGATCTCAATATGGAATATTATAATGATGGACTCATTTGGGTCTGTTTTAAATTCTCCTCAGGAAACATCCGAATACTTCAAAAGTTTAAAAACTGCCATTTTCCCCAGACGACCCAATTGACAGCTGGTGGTTTGGTGTCAAATGTTTGAGATTCTGTGGCGGATCACTAATGAGCTAACAGTTTAGCAAGGTGACGATATTCCTCACACAAAACTCAGAACTTTTGCTGCACTCTAAAAAATCTTGGGTTCTTTTTTCTACCCAAATCCTGTTGAGCCTTTTGGGTCAATTTTGCTGTTTAAGTTTTTGTGCAGACGTAACAACAGTTTTTGTGTTACCCAGATCCTGGGTCAGACATAACAACCCAGTGTTTGGCTAGTTTTTGTGTTACCTAGATCCTGGGTCAGACATAACAACCCAGTGTTTGGGTAGTTTTTGTGTTACCTAGATCCTGGGTCAGACATAACAACCCAATGTTTGGGCAGTTTTTGTGTTACCTAGATCCTGGGTCAGACATAACAACCCAGTGTTTGGCTAGTTTTTGTGTTACCTAGATCCTGGGTCAGACATAACAACCCAGTGTTTGGGTAGTTTTTGTGTTACCTAGATCCTGGGTCAGACATAACAACCCAATGTTTGGGCAGTTTTTGTGTAGCCAGGCTCCTGGGTCCGACATAACAACCCAATGTTTGGGTAGTTTTTGTGTTACCTAGATCCTGGGTCAGACACAACAACCCAGTGTTTGGGTGGTTTTTGTGTAGCCAAGCTCCTGGGTCAGACATAACAACCCAGTGTTTGGCTAGTTTTTGTGTTACCTAGATCCTGGGTCAGACATAACAACCCAGTGTTTGGGTAGTTTTTGTGTTACCTAGATCCTGGGTCAGACATAACAACCCAATGTTTGGGCAGTTTTTGTGTAGCCAGGCTCCTGGGTCCGACATAACAACCCAATGTTTGGGTAGTTTTTGTGTTACCTAGATCCTGGGTCAGACACAACAACCCAGTGTTTGGGTGGTTTTTGTGTAGCCAAGCTCCTGGGTCAGACATAACAACCCAGTGTTTGGGCAGTTTTTGTGTTACCTAGATCCTGGGTCAGACGTAAAAACCCAGGGATTGAGTTATCTATCACAGGCTTTTTGCGGCCTCTTCAGGAGAGTGCAGTGCAGCTCCGTCAAATTGGAGCTTGTCTTCGATAAAATACAGGTTTGTGTACATTTTATTTTATCTTTAAATTTGTTATTGTGCTGTATATCGTCTAATTCTATGCAAAGCAACATTCAGGGACGCGCTGTGAGTCACGAGTGTCACGTCTGTCTTTCTGCATGATGGAAACGCCTGACGGCTAGCATAACATTTTATGCTTTCATTCAAAAAAGACACCGAATACAAATACTTAGAAAGTAAAAAATATGTTGTCAGAACTGTACACGGATTGTTTATGGACAGGTTATGGAGTCACAGCATATTTCTGAGGTGTGAAGTTATAAGTTCCTCCACTGAACACGACACAAGCTCACGAGATCCAGCGCCGGTACAGTGGACAATACACTCGAATTACTTCTACATGTTTAATTTGTACTTCTAATATTTGTTAAACGAACTTAAATGTATGTAATATGTATTCAAAACTATATAGCATATGCTATAGTGTAAAATATGTTAATAAAAAAAGGAATTATCATGCAAACCAGTGGTTGTGTGGAGTATTTAAAAAATGTTTAGAGGATTTAAGTGATTACATGTATGAAGTTAAAAAAAACAATAAAAAGAAAAGAAAGCTAGTACTATAGTAAAAGATGAATCAACCCTGAGCACGGTATTTCTCACCCATCTCCTCTGGACATGAATTGCTTTCTCAAAAGTATTTTTTAATCTGTATGAGGAAATAAAGAACCCAATTTGCTGGGTAAAATTAACCCAACATGTGTTCTCTCCTATATTTACCCAGCCCTTGGGTTGAAAACAACCCAAAATTGGGTTGTTTTTAACCCAGTGTTTTTTAGAGTGTGTTAATTCAGCAAGTGTCTCTATGTGAAGGCAGTGGTTTAAAAGTGCAGGCGTGGAGGATCCGTCAGAAGCGGCTGCACCGGCTCCAGTTCTACATCTCGGCCTCATGTGACTGAATTGCAAATTCAATGCTAATCTGGAGCGTCATGAAAGGCTCTCTGTTCCTCTGCTGGAATATGGAGAACATCGCCCTGGAGAACGCCGGAACCGGTCCATGCTCCGTCCGCAATGAAATGATTGCACAGTAATAAGAAAATTGCAGGGAAACGCAATGCATTTCTTCCTCAAACCTGCGTCCACTTGACGAACAATAGAGGCCTTGTTGTGTTGCCGGGCAGATTTGAGTTGATGCTTCACTTTGTTCTTGTGTGGCTGTATGTGCAAGACAGATGATGAACAGATAGTGTGTGTATAAACAGCTAAATAAATACAAGCGCCCTCATTCTTATCAGAGAATAGACGCGGCGCTGATTCAATGACTCCACCCACTCTCACAGAACGCTTCTCAAACCTTTCCTTATTTTACTCATTTTGTTCATGATATTACATTAGCATTGCTGTTATTAAATTCCCAGAAGCTTGTAGCTGGAGAATGTAGTTTCAGCTCATCTCGTAATCTTTCCCACAGCGCCAGTGTCTGACGGTTCAGAATCCAGACGATAAGAGTTGAGTGCGCCACACCCCGGGAAACTACACTTCTGTAGAGCTGATAGGACGTGTGTGTGTGTGTGTGTGTGTGTGTGTGTGTGTGTGTGTGTGTGTGTGTGTGTGTGTCTGAGCGCTGATTTACTCCACAAACATTGCCCAGTCCTTCCTCTACGCTGCTCTCCACGGGCCAGAGCTTCCCAGCCACACACACACACACACACACACACACACACACACACACACACACACACACACACACACACAGCCACACACACACACACACACACACACACACACAGACACAGCCACACACACAAACACACACAAACACACACAGCCACACACACACACACACACACACACAAACATACACACACACAGCCACACACACACACACACACACACACACACACACACACACACAGACACAGCCACACACACAAACACAAACACACACAAACACAAACACACACAGCCACACACACACACACACACACAGACACAGCCACACACACACACACACAGAGCCACACACACACACACACACACAGACACACACAGCCACACACACACACACACACACACACACACACACAGCCACACACACACACACACACACACACACACAGCCACACACACACACACACACACACACACACACACACACACACACAGCCACACACACACACACACACACACACACACACACACACACACACACACACACACACACACACACACACACACACAGTGCCAGGTCTCGTGACGGGCTCATTCCACTGACAAGATCGTTTAATATCTCAGTTGTTTCTCTACACAGTAATGAGATCAAACAGAGACTCCGTGAGCAGAAAAAGAGCGACTCCTGAGCAAGAACATGTTTCTTATAATACAGTTACTAAAATCATAAAAAACTGATTCTGTTACTTGAAGTGAAATGTAAAAAACTAGCAACGACCCAGAACACCCTAGCAACATCCAATCTCTCATTTTTCATTTAGTTTAACTTGATGTACTAAAATAACTAGCCTAAAACGGAAATGAAAATGAATAAAAACCATTTAGATTTATTAAAAAAAATAATTGAAATGACAAAACTAAGTTAAAAAAACTTAAACTTATTTAATTTCAATTAGCAGCCAAGGCAACATTTCTCATTTTCCTTTAGTGTAACTGGACGTACTATTCTATTAAAATAAAATAATTTAAAAAAATATATACAAATTATGTACTTTAAAAAAAAAATGACAAAAACAACTGAATTACCAAATCTTTAACAAAAATCACACAAGCACACACACACACACACACACACGTAATTAAAAACTATAACTGCATCTGAATGTCAGTAAAACAGGAGTGTGTTGCGGTGGATCAGTGAGTCGCGGAGCGGGAAGTGTACCGCTGGTTGTTAGGTCATTTCTGGTCATTATCTGGGATCGATCCCTCGGGACAGGGACAGCACCCCTCCCTTCTCCTTTACACATTCTTCCCTGTTTCCTGAAGATACGCTCCGGGAAAAGGGAACGGAAGAGGAAAAGCCTGGTGCAGCCGGGCGGAAAACAAGACAAACGGGGGCCGCAACATTTGTCATCCGCCACCACAACAACAAAAGTGCACAAAGAAAAGAAAAGTGCTGCATAAACACTAAGCTAATGAAATTAAAAGTTGGAGCTGAGTAATGAGTGTAACGAGGAGCTTGTAGAGGAGCAGAAGTGATAGAGCGCGGCGCTGGGACTCGATCCACAGAGGATTGTCGGAGCTGATGAATATGTACGCCGTGTTTTCTGATTAAATCTCTGCGCTGTCGGAGTCATCGAGTCGGGATTAAATTTCCCTAAATCCAGATGATCTTTAAGTGAGAGCATAAATTTGGCTGAATAAGATGATCTCGTGGACCGAGAACAGAAGCTGATCAGAGTTTATATTCTGACGGATGACGAGTAGATCCTGATTTATCATGACACTGAGAACGGAGAGAGAGAATCTGCTGAGAACGAGCCGCTCTGAGCGTCACTGCAAAACACACGTTATAATAATGCATTCAGTGAACATTGACTTTAGTAACTGTTACTATTTCTGAACTTCAATTAGATTTTGCTTGACCGTTAAGAAAAGTTTGAAAGTTTATAGATAGAATGATAGACGAGCGATGGACGGATCAGGAGGAGAGGAATGAGTGTAAACATCAGATAATGAGTTCACTGAAGTGTGTCGATGTCTCACTCGCCGGGATCCTCACGACACCAGCGGCGGGAACCGATGAGAAGTGACAGCGAATCAGAGGACAGCCATACGGTCACATGACTCAACCTGCCCTACAGGCCACCATTCACACACACACACACACACACACATATCATCCCTACAGGCCACCATTCACTCACACACACACACACATATCATCCCTACAGGCCACCATTCACTCACACACACACACACACACACACACACACACACATATCATCCCTACAGGCCACCATTCACTCACACACACACACACACACACACACACATATCATCCCTACAGGCTACCATTCTCACTCTCTCACACACATACACACACACCGGCCCTAAAGGTCACCATTCACACACACACACACACACACACACACACACACACACACACACACACACACACACACACACACACACACACACACACACACACACACACACACACACACACACACCAGGTACTAGATCAGCTTCACACACTCTCTCTCCCTGAGTCTGTTTCTTCGCTCTCTTCTTAACACACACACACAGGCCCTAAAGGCCACCATTCACACACACACACACACACACACACACATACACACATACACACACAGGCCCTAAAGGCCACCATTCACACACACGCACACACACACACACACACACACCAGGTACTAGATCAGCTTCACACACTCTCTCTCCCTGAGTCTGTTTCTTCGCTCTCTTCTTAACACACACACACAGGCCCTAAAGGCCACCATTCACACACACACACACACACACACACACACACACACACACACACACACACACACACACACACACACACGCACACACACAGGCCCTAAAGGCCACCATTCACACACACACACACACACACACACACACACACACACACACACACACACACACACACACACACACAGGCCCTAAAGGCCACCCTTCACACACACACACACACACACACACACATATAGGCCCTAAAGGCCACCATTCACACACACGCACACGCACACACACACCAGGTACTAGAACAGCTTCACACACTCTGACCCTGAGTCTGTTTCCTCTCCATCCTCTTAACACACACACACACACACACACACACACACACACACACACACACACACACACACACACACACACACACACACACACACACACACACACACTGTTTCTGGAGGCTCGTGTTTCACTCCCTCATTTGCCCTCGCATTGATTTCTATAAATGGAACATTGATTGTGAGCAAACTTCAGGAATCGCAGCCAGAACTCCAGAAGAACTCGGTGACCCGAAGCCGAAGCTCCTCGTGTTCCAGAGACTCTATTAAAGTTGATATTCACATTACTCCTTAAAACTAAAGCCTTGTCCGTTTGAAAACGCATCTTTTCCTCTCGTTCTGTCCTTCTGTTCACACTGACACAGCGTTTTTATTAATGAAAACACTCTCCAAAGTGGATACATTTGTAAACGCTGTATCGTGTTGTAGTGTGCACTGCCAAAACTGAGGACTTTACAACCGGTGACGTAAGTTTAGTCATGTGACGCATATTATACCAATAGATATTGATGTTTATAGCGGTATTGTGCCGGTTATGTGCGCTTCACTTTCACACTGTTGCTTAAATATGTGACTCACACACTCTTCACATCACAAATAAATATACATCATAAATATAACTCGACCGAACATATAATGCTGAGTGAGCGCGACCCGGACCAGCAGTGAATGCGGAGTTGAATTATCTGGCAGATACACACACACACACACACAATTTTAAATTGAGGATGCAGTGCATCGTAATGCATCGTGATATCGAATTGAACTGAATCGATGTCATGATAATGGAACCGAGCCGTGAGAGCAGTGTCGGTTCACACCACTAGTTTACGCGTGCGCAGTAAAGGTGGATTTAGCCTTTCAGTAAAACGCTAGTGTGGACGGAGAGCGTTTTAAACGAAAACGCCATTTTCAAATGTATTGATTGCTGTAGATGAAGCCTGAGGCATATCAACGTCAAACTTAGATTCATCGCAATATGATTTGGCTTAGTGTGATTATGGAATCGCATGTGATCATCATTAACGACAGTGCTATATTACTGAACCAACATGACACTGCGGTTTCAGGACTAGTTTCTCCAACGACGCACACAGTAAAGTCGATTCCAGCAACAGTCCCTCAGATTGGAGTGTGTGTGAGTAACTCGTGACACACTTTGATCTCTTCTTCTCTGATCCTGCAGTTTGAAGGGCAGAGGAGACGTCGTGAGATCAGCGAGTCTCTCTCTGGAATTAGTGAAGGGAGGAATATAATCGCCGCAAACAAACACTAATTGGAAGCTAATTTTGTTGGCTCTTGCCTGGCTGATTTATGGCCCGCGGGCCGGCATGAATAATTCACAGTTCGGCTCGAGGCACTGGACGCATATGACAATAATAAGATGCAAACAGATTTAGAAAATATGAGTGCTGTTTACACGAGCAAAACCAACACAAATACACTGAGAAGATTAGTTTTAAATGATAGAGCACATTTTACAAGAAAGTACAATTTCATCTTGAATGCTTTTTCTTTGCAACTGTTTGTGAAATTTACTAGTGATTTCTGAGTGAAAATTATTTCGAAGTAAATCTTACAGTATTTTTTTACTGTATGAATGAATAAAAATAAAACAAAAATATTTAAAAGCAAAAACAGAAATTATTATTTTTAATTCACTATTTTATTGAGAAAAAATGACTATTCACTGAATTTTTTTTAATAATACAAAAATGATTGAAATACGGTTTACAAGAAAATACTATTTCACTACTACAAAATTTCTCGTTTAATTCAGTGTTATTGCCATTTCTGTAATTATTTGTGAAATTTAATAGCAATTTCTGAGTAAATCCAACAACAAATTATTTTCAGTGCATGAATTTACTGTGGATTAGACCCTAAAAACATAAAGAAAAAGTATTTTATTTTATTCACTATGTTATCTTAAAATAAAATGAATAGTAAATAATAATAATAATAGGCATAAAAATATTAAAAGTGCAGGTCTCATGATTTCAAGTAATCAGGTCTGTAACATCAATTATAAAAATAAAAAAACGACAGTATTTTTATATATTCCATATTTTATATATTATTTTATATTTATTTAGAGAGCTGGGCAACGATTAATCGCAATTAATCACATCCAAAAGAAAAGTTTGTGATTACATAATATATGCGTGTAGTGTGTATAATTATTTTGTATATATATAAATACACACACATGCATGCATGGGTATATCTAAGAATTTTTTTATTTATACATAAAATATTTTTATTTATATATAATATAAATTATATGTATAAATATATTTACAGTATATACATGCATATAAATGTACACATGCATATGTGTGTATTTATACATACAAAATAATAATACACACACACACACACGATTAATCGTTGCCCAGCCCTGATATCGACGCATGCATTAGAAAACTCCTGCTTCACTCCTGCTCTTCTTCCTCATACACCGAGCAAGAGTTTGGCAGAGAAAGACGGATGAGAGGAAGACGAGCTGAAGGAAGACAGGATTCTTCAGATCTCCAAGGGCCGGTTGACATTTGTCTGGTGTTTGTCTGGAGGAGGTTACCGCCTGAAGTCTGAGAATGTCAGACTGTCCACTAGATCTTCTCCGCTCGTTCTGAAGAAACATGAACACGACAACACGGGTCACAACACTCAAAGCCGAGGGAATAAAACACAGCGAGAGATCATCGCTGCGACACCAAAGCCCATCCGCTCGCAGACGTACATATTTCATGAGGACAAATCAGCAAAACAGAACTTACAACCCACGTCTGAATATTTCATAGGGTGTCGCGCTGCGCTCGCATGTTTATGGATTCTATATGCTGGTTATTAGAGCAGAAATAAAGAGCTTCTGCTGCGTAAATGACCCTCGCTGAGAGTCACACACACCTGAGCGCCAGAAGACACCACGCTTTATCATGCATTCATATTTCATA
>NW_027508839.1:345000-365000 GCF_051911475.1 Siphateles boraxobius
GTTTGGCCACACACACACACACACACACACACACACACACACACACACACACACACACACACACACACACACACACACACTTCACCCAGTTCGGCCACACACACACACACACTTCACCCAGTTTGGCCACACACACACACACACACACACACACTTCACCCAGTTCGGCCACACACACACACACTTCACCCAGTTTGGCCACACACACACACACACACACACACACACACACACACACACACACACACACACACACACACACTTCACCCAGTTCGGCCACACACACACTTCACCCAGTTCGGCGACACACACAGACACACACACACACACACACTTCACCCAGTTTGGCCCACACACACACACTTCACCCAGTTTGGCCACACACACACACACACACACACACACACACACACACACACTCACTCACTCTCACACACACACACACTTCACCCAGTTTGGCCACACACACACACACACACACTTC
This sequence comes from Siphateles boraxobius, assembly GCF_051911475.1. NCBI lineage: Eukaryota > Metazoa > Chordata > Actinopteri > Cypriniformes > Leuciscidae > Siphateles > Siphateles boraxobius. Next base: position 345,485 of record NW_027508839.1, read on the forward strand.
ACCCAGTTTGGCCACACACACACACACACACACACACACACACACACACACACACACACACACACACACACACACATACACACTTCACCCAGTTTGGCCACACACACACACACACACACACACTTCACCCAGTTTGGCCACACACACACACACACACACTCACACTTCACCCAGTTCAGCCACACACACACACTCACACTTCACCCAGTTCAGCCACACACACACACACACACACTTCACCCAGTTCGGCCACACACACACACACACAGTTCACCCAGTTTGGCCACACACACATACACACACACACTCTTCACCCAGTTCAGCCACACACACACACACACACACACACACACAGACACAAACACAAACACACACACTTCACCCAGTTTGGCCACACACACTTCACCCAGGTCGGACACGCACACACGCACACACGCACACACACACACACGCACACACACACACACACACACACACACACACACACACACACTCCCTCACACACACACACTCCCTCACACACACACACACACACACACACACACACACACACACACACTCTGATGAGCGCTGTAATCAATAGGGCGACAAATGAACCTGCACAATTGACTTCAGCTTGTTCATTCATTATTAACGGCTCACACTAAATGAACTTAAATTAAAGTAGCAGCGTTTGACAGCCCTAAGCTTCTCATTTAGCATTCAGCAACAAATCTCAATGTGACACACACACACACACACACACACACACGACTCCCGAGACGCTTCAGGACACGCGCGGTTATCAACCAGGGTTCGACACACTTTCCTCTCAGAGGAAAATAACTCCAGAAGTTTTCTTCGAGTCTTCAGCTTTCACTCCTTATAATAGTTTAGTATCATTGAGATATTATTATAGTTTATGTTTTTGCTTCTAATCATAACGTTTGAGGGCTATTCTAGTGTTATCGAGACTGTTTTTGCTTCTAATATTAGTTAAAGTTGTAGCCATTGTTATTGTGTGTTTTTATCATTTTATTATTATGTTTACAGAAGTCTATACACCCGGTGAGGACACTTAATCGATATAAGACTGAGACGTGTTTTAATATCCCAGCGTTCATGAGTTTATAAGAGTTTTGACCTGCTTATTTTCCAATGCCGTGTTCCAGCTCACAGGAATCAGGTCAAGCCGCAACTTACCGAAGGTTTTCCAATGCGTCCGACGCAATAATTGGAGCTTTCAGCGATACATCAAAAGAAATCCCTGTGGGAACAAGCAACAGATTCAAGGTTCGTCTAATTAAGATCAGAGCTGCGATTCAAAGGGACACTCCAGTGTGGCGTCAAACTAAAGAGGAAATCACAATGATGATTTACACAGGCCATATTCTTCTGTTTCCCATTATTCATCCGTGTTTAGTGTGTAATGTTGCTGTTTGATCATGAGAAAGCTCCAGTTCTTCTCTATATCAGTGTCAGTGTTTCTGAACTCATGAAACGAGTTTCTTCCGGGAACGAACACGTCACAATATTCCCCATTATTATAATTCATACGCAGAATAAAGGGGCGGGGCCTTGTTGAGTCTCTCTCTTTAATCAACACTGAAGTGATTAAACTGCAGTTCCTCGACTGGCCACTAGAGACCGGCTGCAGGAGAGACTCAATCCCATAGACCCGCATGTGAAAATGCCCAACTTTACAGCAGAAACACACACGTTCACAGGCTGGTGCAAAAACTGGTTTTGGTCTATATAGCTAATTTAGCTCTTCATGACGACTGTGAGGCGGGTGAATTATTTTTATAACTCATTAGTTTAAATTATATTAAGCCTTAAAGTTCTGCAGAATTAAGGGCGTGGCCACTTGAGTGACAGGTGGATTGCCGCTGATGTCACTACTAGCCGTTTGTCTGCTAGCGTTAGCGCCACGTCACCTCAGCTAATCTGCTCGCTGCACATTTCCGGTTATATGGGAGTGACGCGCAGCCAAGATGGCGACGGCCGGCTCCGCCCACTTTGAGCTTCAAAAATGCTCTTCAGAATCACGCACACTACGAACATATTTTTTTTTCAGTCTATGGTTGAAACTGGCGGTTTATGGTAAGGGGCGGGACATTTCCCAAACACACTCGAAGCGTTCGACCAATAACAACACACTGCTCCAGCCGACCAATCAGAGCACAGTGTGCTTTTCAGAAGGAGGGGCTTCATAGAGACAGGAGGTAAACAGAGCGTTACTGACAGACTGGGAAGAGAGGAGCCGCAACAATGGAGAATATAATAATCAACATTCAAGCAGGAAAACCTGTTCTGGTAGAGCCTGAAAACAACATCGAGACTGTAAAAGGGCAGAATATGCACATATGCATGCGACCGGCTGGGAATCCGAGGTAAACACGCACAGATGACGGATCTGAGGGTCTGCACTGAAAAGATCAGAAGCGGTGGACCCGGAGAAACACGCAGCAGGTGGTTTGACAGTGTGCCACTAAAACACACACACACACACACACACACACACACGTCTGTGAAAGGTCAGCGCTGACACGCCGTCCCCCTGATGGAGACACGATCCAGTGGCGTGTCGGATCTGTGTGTTGTTGTGGCGGAGTGATATTCCCACAGCTCTCCTGCAGAGAGAAGGTCACGATCGGCCCGAAGCCCCACTAAAGTCCTGCTCACCGGCTCTCGCAAAGGTCTCGTCCCACGAGCGCGCGCCGCGAATCTGCCTCGTACCGCTCAAACTGTGTCACAGACAAACAAACCATCTGTGAACATCGTTAGCCGTGAAAAAAGAAGAGTTTTGCACACACACACATCTTTAAAGTAGGGCTGTGCAATGGTCAATTGCGATTAATCACATCCAAAATAAAAGTTTGTGTTTACATAATATATGTGTGTGTACTGTGTATAATTATTTTGCATAATAAATACACACATGTGCATGTATATATTTAAGAAATATTTGCATGCATGTATATACATTTGTATTACATATAAATATTTTATATATAAATTAAAAACATTTCTTAAATATATACATGCATGTATATATAACAAAAATAAGTATACACAGTACACACACATATATTATGTAAACTGTGATTAATTACGATTGACCATTGCACAGCCCTACTTTAAAGCAGATTCGCTGTTTTGGGGACACCAAAGTATTGTGCTGTAATCTCACATATACTGATCCCATAATTACAGCAGCTCCTAGAAAGACTCAGTTCCCATTCCATATCCCGTCCTGGGATGAAGGTCTGTGTGTAAAAAGTGCTGACGGTTGATTTTCACGAGGATAAACAGCTGTGTGTTCAGTAATCCGTGCCATGTGGCCTAACACACATAGACTCAGCAAAACTACACTTAAACGCACATCTTACCAACACAACGCTCTAAATGTCCCACTGTCTGTATAATCACAGGCCTGTCGCTGAAAACCCGACGGGAAATGAACTCTGATGAGGGTTCGTCCCGCGCCGTGGCATCTTGAACACTATCTGTTGAGCTCTGCGTCTGTCACACACAACCCTCTTTGCAATTTAATTGTCAGAGAGACGGAGAGTGAGTGCAAGGCCCGTGGAAACAGATTCCTCAGGTTTGGGAACAGCGAGAGGAGACACTGACTGATGCCAGAAACACACGCGTCCTCCCTTTGACAGCAATTAGCAGTGTCACAGTTTCATTAAAGCGTCAGCTTTCAGCTTAACCCGGTTCTTTAGAGCGGAGATAATAGGACGTCTATCCGTGATGTTACACTCAGGCTTTGTTCACCAAGTGGCATGAAGTTGATCTCATGGATACAGAAGCAAAAACAAAGCAAGAATCACAGGCAGTGTTGGGGAAAGATACTTCGAAAAGTAATGCGTTACAATATTGCGTTACTCGCTTAAAAAGTGAAAAATTGCTTTACTTAGTTACATTTAATAAAGTAATGCATTACAATAAATGGGAAAACAAAGTAACTTATTTGAAAAATTAACTTCAGAGTGACAGAGATCAAGCATATTCATCTACAATAATTCAGTATTTTCATCTTCAGAATCATGAATATGTTTATTCTGGTGTCTCTATTGTCCTGTGCTTTGGGTTTCAGCACCAAGTCCAAGTCTATTCATTTACACACACAATGTAATATATCAAATTTAGCATTTTAATTTTTGTAACCTTTAATCATATGTCTTGGAGTATCGCAGTAATATGGTATCGTGAGGTCAGTATCGGGATATGTATATTGAATCGTGAGGGAATCGTTACACTCGTAGTAAAGACAGATTCATTTCCAGCTTCTTAAACCTTCACTGCCGTCACACACTCTCAGCCCGAGTTCTCAGATTCAACGGTTCCTTCTTATAATCACCCGTGTGTCGTTTCTCAGCGCAGGAGTGTGTGTCTGGTCATGGTTTGTTTGTGTGTGTGCGTCTCTGTTTGCAGACGTTGATGTTCGTCCCGCTGTTCGCTATTACTGCGCCTCCAGTGACTGAGAAAGACCCGTGGCTGGACTCGATTAAACCTTCCCGTTCACTAAACCCTCCGCAGGGGCCCGGGGCCGGTTCACGCTCGAAAGCAACACTTAACAATCTGACAACAAACCAAACTGCTTCAATTTAATCCATCTCCCACGGTGAGCGGAGTTAGAGGTACACATATGCCCTCATTATTTGCACCGCTGCATTGTGAGATTGCAGTTTCTCTGTGGATATTTGCAGACGTTACCCTGCTAATCACACGCTGTCCTGATACACTGCAAAAAATGCTTTTCTTAGTTGGTATTTTTGTCATGTTTCCAGTCCAAACGCCTACAAATTATTGAATCAAGATGCATTTACTACAGTAGTAAAAGGCCGTAAGATATTATGTCTTGTTGTTTGGGGAAATAAATCAAAATTAAGTGAGTTGTTGCTTTAAAAAAAAAGCAAAATGATCTACCAATGGGGTCAGAAAAATAATCTTGTTCCTGTTTGAATTAAGATTATTTTTCTTTCCCATTTGACAGATCATTTTGCTTTTTTTTTTTAAGCAACAACTCACTTCATTTTGATTTATTTCCCTAAAAAAAAAGCAAAATGATCTACCAATGGGGTCAGAAAAATAATCTTGTTCCTGTTTGAATTAAGATTATTTTTCTTTCCCATTTGACAGATCATTTTGCTTTTTTTTTTTAAGCAACAACTCACTTCATTTTGATTTATTTCCCCAGAAAACAAGACATAATATCTTATGGGCTTTTACTGTTCTAATCTAATGTAGGTCTGGTCTAGTAAATGCATCTTGATTTAATAATTTTGAGATATTTGGACTGGAAACAAGACAAAAACACTAAGAAAGAAAAGTGTATCACAGTAAGTATACCTACATAATACACGTTCCAGCTGTTATTGTTCCCAATTTATCAGTGCAAGTTCTTCTAAAAAAGAAAAGTGTTTGACATCAACTACACCGATTCACAGTCACACACGGCAGTAAACAATGTTCTGTTACTTGTCAACTTGTCAATGTTGGCTAGATCATGAAGTTTGCCCAAGACAACAAAAAAAGGGAGTTGGAGAGTTTGGAATATTTGAATGAGGACGTCAGTATTGAGCAAAAGCCAATGACCCACTTATTCATTCGTTTTAAGGCAAGCCTTACAAAATACCCACTCTCTCCAGAGAGGAGAGCAAATTAGCCATGATGGGACGAAAACCACAGGACAAACACTCTGTACTGGTGCATGTTGGGAAACATTAGGGCTAAACCCGAGAGAAGGGCGTCTCCTTCCACGAACACAACTCGACCGCCCCGGTTTAATAATGGAAAGAGAGAGAGAGAGAGAGAGAGAGAGAGAGAGAGAGAGAGAGAGATCCACAGAATCCAATTTATAAAAGCACAACAAGAAAATGACTTGACTTATTGGACTGAAACAACAGTAAAACAAAATAAACTTGAATGTTTTCTGGCCCTAAATAGAGACTACCCAAAAGCAGAACATTTGAGTGCAGTAAAAGACTGTAAATTAAGAAGAATGACGAGGTACAGACTCATGCTGCGTCCCAATTCCCCTACTTATACTACGCCCTAAAAGTATGTACTCTTTCTGTGAAGAAAAAGTACATACTTCTGATTGTGTAGCAAAAGAGTAGGCAAGCTTTGGGACACACTACTTCTTCATCTTTGACACACAGATCTGTCGCGTGCATCCTACCGTAAACTGCCCTGTCAATCATCTCGTCACAGTTAAAATCCTCCATTCAATCGAATTTAATTTCCTAGCGTTTCGGAGAGAAATGTTGTCGCACGTTCATCTGCCAGCCGTGGCTCTTTCATGCGGAGACTCTCCTCGTGTGTTTGCAGTTTGAATATAATGATGCATTTAAAAGTTAACGGCTAAACGTATCTTAACAAAAGTTCACAATGTTGCTGCAGGTGCAATATAATATAGACAACATTGCACTTGAGCGAATAAATTCACACAAAGTTATGTAAAAAAATAGTGAGTATCCTAGTAAACATAGTCAGTTATGTCTTAAGTGAATGTAAACAGTTGAGAAAGTAAATGCATGTGTAACAGAATCTCGGATCCATGCAGCTCTTAAAGTGACAGCAGCCTAATAAATGTGTATTAGTTAGTATATTATTATAAATGTATATTAGTTAGGCTAGTAGCTTTAGCTGTGGTAAACGCACTCTTACACCGAATTGATTCCTCTTTCTTGTTTCCTTGCCCTTTGAACGGACACATAAACACAAAACGATGTCTATATACCCGTCTCTGCAAGTGTTCTCTCGGTTCTGTCATGAGTGAACAGTTCAGGAAGAAACCGGATGTGTGTCAGTTTATTCGGTCTTAAAGTGACGGCAGACTAATATTCCTGCTGTTGTCTGTGTCATTAATGTTCAAGGATTTTTCGCCAGCAGGGGTCGCTAACCTCTTACAATAACAGAGGCGTATACTGATGATGAGGTATATTCCACATTAAGCTGAATTATGGATCTTGTCGTCAAGCTGATGGATCTTTTATAGATGAGTGAATACATTAATGTTTTTAACATGACTGTGGTATGAAGCAGGGCGCGATTGCTAGCGTATACCAGCGCCACACGCAACGCGAGTGCCGCGGATATAAAAGAATAAGGACATTTCATTCTACCGAACTACACGCAAGTGCTGAATTAATACTCACACAGGTCAGTTTATTAGACGAATCAAACTTGAGGTAACGCAGCGCTGTTTCACTCGCTCTAACAGTTACACTATCACACTAAACGGCATTTGAGTGTGTTGAATGTTGCTAGTTAGGTTGTGTGTTGGCTGTATGAGACTAAGTACGTTAAGCTAGATCAACATTAGAATAACATACAGATCATATTCTAACATTTCATAATGTTGAACTAAATAACATTGATTAAAATTGATAACATTTGTTTTATGTACATTTGCTCACCTGTCTAAAAGTGCGTGCAACACTCGCGTCTCTGTCAAGTGGAAGTTAGTCGCAGACGTGGAGCTCTCGGCATCTCGAAACATGTTGATCTTCGTTTTAGTCCTCTTTTTGTCTCAAAGTCTGCTTGCCATGATCCATAATGTTTGAACAAAACAACAACAGCGTGAGCGTCCTGCTAGGCATAACGTGGCCAGTTGTCAACGTGTGTCGCCATGGTTACTATGGCAGTACGAGGTCAAACCTGGCGGAAACCGAGGCTAACGCGGATATGACGTCATTGACTGGCGACCCCTCACCCCTGCTCACACGCCCCGTTTCCTTGGTTAAAATCACAATTTTCTCACGATTTACAAATTGTTTGTAACATTTGGGATATTGTAAGTAATCACTTAAACAAAATATATAACATTGGCCTAGTGTTTTTGGATATTTTACTGCAAAAATCCTACATATTGTACCTTTAATAAAACGACAAAATACAGGCTTATTTATTCATTTCTGTGCCTGAATACTGTTAGACTTTGTAACTTTGTTATTAAGTATTAATCTCTGCTTGCACTTTGAGTATTTGTTCTTATTTTATTACTGACTGTTCGCTTATTTTTAATAATGTTTGAACTTTATCAGTTAGGCTAGTAGTTTTTGATGTATTATCAAAGAACTTTCAAACGATCTTTAAGTAATAAATGAAAAGCATAGTAACTCCCCCCCCCCCCATATATATATATACACACACTTTTTTTTCTTTTTTTGCTGATCAGAAAAATGATCCGATCCGTGGCTCAAAAATCGTAAATGATTCGACCGTGTATTGTACCGCTGGAGTCGTGTGTGTGTGTGTGTGTGTGTGTTCGGGCCCCTGAGGACGCTCTGGGCTCTGTCCCTGTTAATGCAGAGCCCGTGGCCTCGCCGGCGGCCCTGAAGCTCCAGCGCCCTGATCCTCACGTCTGATCTGATCCGTCTGTCCAAATGACCCTCCTCACACAGTCTGTGGGCTTTATCTGCTCATGTTCCTGTCTGCATCTCGTCAGCGCTCTGGAAAACCTCTTCACCGACAGCACTGCAAACGACACACACACACACACACACGCACGCGCACGCGCACACGCGCACACGCACACACGCACACACACACACAAGCACACACACACACACGCACGAGCACCATTCCCAGACACCAGCTCTCAGGCCTCGTCCACACTAACACTGTCATATTTTAATATGTTGATATTATGTTTCCATTTGAAAACGCATTGGTAACACTTTACAATAATATTCATTAGTTAACATAAACTAAGAATGAACAATAATTCTTGAACATTTATTAATCTTAGTTAATATTAAGTTCAACATTTACTAATACGTTATTAAAACATTAATGCACTGTGAACTAACATGAACAAACAATGAACAGCTGTATTTTATTAAATACCGTTCGCAAAGATTAATAAATACTGTAACTAATGTATCGCTCATTAGTTCATGTTGGTTATACATTAACTCATGTTAACTAATGAAGCTTAGTGTAAAGTGTTCCCAACGCATCTTTTCCTCTCGTTCTGTCCTTCTGTTCACACTGACACAGCGTTTTTATTAATGAAAACACTCTCCAAAGTGGATACATTTGTAAACGCTGTATCGTGTTGTAGTGTGCACTGCCAAAACTGAGGACTTTAAAACCGGTGACGTAAGTTTAGTCATGTGACGCATATTATACCAATAGATATTGATGTTTATAGCGGTATTGTGCCGGTTATGTGCGCTTCACTTTCACACTGTTGCTTAAATATGTGACTCACACACTCTTCACATCACAAATAAATATACATCATAAATATAACTCGACCGAACATATAATGCTGAGTGAGCGCGACCCGGACCAGCAGTGAATGCGGAGATATTCTGATGAATAAAATTATCTGGCAGAAGAATTGTGCGATAACTTTATTATTTATTGTTCCGTCAGGATCGTCTCAGTGCGCTTTGTGAGGGTTTACGGTGGATTTAGCGTTTCAGTAAAACGCTAGTGTGCCTTTTTAATATTAATATTGTATCCGTATTAATGTAGACGTAGCCCGAGTCACTTCTGCTCGTCTTCAACTTCAACAAACAAAGTTAGTGAGATACGCTTGGTTTTTGTGTCTCGGTTCGGGACAGAAGTTGGAAGCGCGGCTCTCTGGATCAGCCAAGAAGCGCCACACAGAAAGATTTTCTTTTCTTCAGTGATCTAAACAGGGATTTGCTTAATTTGGCATGTATTGGATTTCCCCAGCAGAGATTTGCCTCGTTTATCATCGTGGAGGGGCTCATTTCATGCTGTTGGCTCTTCCACAAGCCTTCTGAAGCATTACAGTGCTGCGACAGAGAGGATCTGCCATCCTTCGGGAAAACACGGAAAATAATTCTTTGCTCCATTGAGAGGAGCAGTGCAATGTCCAACAAATCCTCATTCAATCCAAAGCTGCGTTTACACTAGCACAAAAAATCACATCTTTTACTCAAATCTGAATTTGTTGCACACAATGTTGTAAACACAAAAATCCACACGAGATCCGATTTTTTCGCATCCGATCTGAGCCACTTCCAAATGTGGTTTTAAATCAGAAACATATCCGATGTCTGGACTAATATATCAGTCTAAACACGCATATCCGATTCCACTTTCAATTCAAGCCAGCACAAGTCGAAAACACACTGTAAACCCTAACGCTCAAAATAATGAATTGGTTTGAGTAGGTCAAACTTAAATTAAACTAATTAGTTCAGTCAAATTAACTGAGTATTTTGCACTTTTTTTTCTTTCAAGTTCACACTGTTCTTTCAGTTCATAACTGATATATTTAAGTAAACTGAACTGTTTCATTGTTTTGAGCTTTATATTTTAATTTAGACAAACTTAAGTTTAACTGAAACTGAAGAGATCAAACTTAAACTGTCGTAAATCTTGAATGCTTTAAAGCACTTTATTTGGCACCCCTTGTTTTGTGTTCTAATGTGTTCATTTCATTTTATTTCATTTTATTAGAGGATAACCCCTTGAGATGAAACATCTTGTTTTCGTGGGGGTCCTCAGGATAACACCAAAAACTTACACATACATACATACATACTACAGCTCTTCCTCACAGCCATCCACCCCAGCCGGTCCCACCTCTGTCCAGAGCGTATTCACATAAACAGTTTAGTATGAGATTAAGATGATATTAAGATATTACAATATTACAGGAGAGAACCATTTTTGACGAAGCCACCAAAACAAGCAAATATATAACCTACAAATACAAAGTTCTTCTTATATTTACAAAAATGGGGATGTTGGGAATGGAGAACGTTGGTCTAGATCACAGACTGGAACTGTGACCATGAGGTAATGTAAACCTGGCTATTGTATCGTTCTCAATGTTTCAAAAATAAAGACTTTAAGAATTTAAAAAAAATAAAATAAACCACTTTAGTTGGAAATTTAATTTTCAGGTCTATGCTCAAAAAGTGAATACATTAATTATAAACACAGCGTAAATATAATTTAGTATAAAAAATCCCCCCAACAAATACAAAATATTATCAAACTAAAATATAGTACATTCATTTCATTGACAAGAAAAATAAATTCAATAATTGTTGACCGACAGAAGAGCACCAGAGGGTTAAAAGAGGTTTGATGACGGTGAGTAAATGATGACAGACTTTCATCCAATCAATTCCCAAAGGATAAAATCAGTTCCCGCCCTGCATTGTTCGAGTCAAATCTTGAGTTTCACATGATAATAGCCCACGGTTTGAAAGCAGAAAGGGTTGCGGAAGCGGTTTCATGTTGACTTAAAGAACCATATCAAACCTGAACACGAAGCCACAGAAGCCCTGAAACGACCACAGCCGGAAACGTCTGGTCAACTCAGAGCGTCTTTATAAAGACATCTCTCTCCCGGTAACAAGTTTAGCCCCTAAAAAGCTCAGCTGCTCTAATTTTGAAGAGCGTTCTTAACCTCACTTAACTTTACCCACGCCACAAGAGAGTCCCCCTCCAGTTCCTTGAAAACGGATGACATACATACAGGGTTTCATCCATCAAGAGCAGATGAAATATGAGGTGTTAAGGAGCGGACCATGTCCTGGGGCGCTTCATAAATCCATATATCCTTCCCGCTCGGAGAACAGTGACAATGACCCAAAAACAGGCTCATGGAACAAGTGCAGGAAGAAAAGCATTCAGGAGAACTGATACAGCCGTCAAAACGTGCAAAAATCCAGCTAACACACATATCTTCTCAGACATTTACACACAGTCAAACCAACATTTATTCAGAGACACCTTCAACATTTCTCACAGTTTATTCGCTATAGTTTAGAAAATGGTAATTAAATATGACAAGAACTTGATATTTGACTGGTTTTGTCCGTCCTTCTGTTAGACTCTCACACATGAATTATGATGAATATCTGTCAGCTGTTAAATTTAACTACACAATTAGATAATACCAGTTTAGCTCAACCAGTTACCAAGCAATGCTTCATGTTGTTCAGTCTGTGGTGTAAAAAGCTGCATTAGTTATTAAAGAAAAAACACTTAAAACATGATCAGCTCAAAGTGTCAAATTTATATAAATTTTACTGGTAGTCACTGTACGAATTTTTGGGGCACAGTTTACTTTATTTTGCTCTCCTCACTTACATAAATGAACTATAGTGTCCTGCACACACTAGTAAAATAATATCAAATATTATATTTGTTGTCTGAATAATTTTTGGCTTGACTGTATATAAAAACATAACTTCTGAAGGTTCAGGTAACAAACGTTTTTTCTTGGTTATACGAACATTGAGGGAACATTCCATTTAGCAAACATCATTGTTACTTTTGAACATTCCGAAACAAGTTGCAACATTTAAAAACGTTAGACGAACTAAAACGCTTCATGGAAAATGTATTATAATGTTTTTGTGCTAAAGTTTTATTAAAGACAAGGCAAGGCAAGTGTATGTATTTCATACACTATAGTAACTCAAAGTGCTTTACACAAAATAATCACAAAATAAAAGCAAGGAGAATTAAAAGAGTAAAATCAATAAACTTCTCATCTGGCAAAACCGTGTATCAGACCTGATAACTTTGAAGGAACGTTCTTTTAATGTTGAAGAACGCTAGTTTATAACTTTGGGAGAACGTTCCCTGTCAGCTCAAACCAACATTACATTAAAGATAGTGATATAGAAGTAAAGCAGCGATTGTTTCTCCACATTAACGCCTCTGGTGCTCCAAACTTTTTATTTTTATCTCCTGCCGTCTGATTCTTACTCTGCATGGGCTCGAAAAAATTAATAATGTCCAATTAAGCATTTACACGGATTTGCCTTTCAGCTGTTATTGGGCTGATTTTAATATCATATTCCCTTTGCCTTCTTCTCTAAAGCCCCTGGAGTCGCTGTAAGCACCCAATTCAAGGTTAAAAAAACGTCCCAGCGCTGTGAGCATTACTCCAAACGGAGCTTCAATGAGAAATCCTAATTCTGCAGTTTTATTTCGGTTCAATATTAATTTTACAAATTACATAGATATTTTGCATAATGTTTATTAATGATCTGGCTCCCTTTGGTGAGCGTCTTTCCGGCGCGCTGCTCCACAGTGAATGCTTGCATCAGCAGCATCTGTGCTTCAGATCAACACACTACAACTCTATTCCACACACCAATCCTGCAAAGCAGAATTAAAACCATGCTTCTGTTTTATCATCATTACAATCCACTAGTTTACTCAGCATCCGCAACAGTGGCTTATTAACATCAAGCTTGAAATTACAATTTACCCTATCTATTTTCCTAATGCATCAAAAAAGCCTTTGCATTAATAGATTTTTCCTTTTTTTTAAATGTTTTTACCTTGTGATGTCATAACAGGACTCTCCAATCATTTATTCTGCTTAAACCCCACCCTGCAAGCTTAGCCCCGCCTACATGTTTGAGAGCCACGCCCACATATCAACATCCAATCAACAACGATGCACAGAACTAAGTCCCGCCCTACACTTTTCTTTTTTTTAATGTACGTCTCAATGCAGAAAATCATGTCGGTGCTTCCATTTCATCACAACTTTAATTTACATCTAAATATTTGGCAGACATTATTATTCAAAGCAACTTAAAAGTCCCCCTGTGGTGAAAATCTAGCTTTTAATGTTGTTTATATGTCTATGTGGTGTTTTTAATATGCTTTAAGACAAACCATGTGTCAAAGAGTGGATCTCTGAGTGAGTGAGTAAGTGGAGGCGGGGCTCATTTGCATATTCATAGCACCGCGAATACTAAATTGGGCAAGGGTGTCGAGTTACATTCAAATTATACGAAGGCATGAATAGTATTTTTTTAAGGAGTAAACATTTAAATATGTCATTTTGATGATTAAAGATGAGTTTTAAGGAATAAAAGTATTGACTACAGGTCAAGTTTTTTTTTGCGGCTGGGTATTGTTAAAAAATGTTCTATATCAATACCGATACTGATACTTTGACTTCAAGACCGGTTTCAGAACAATATTGTTTTTAAATGCACATATTGCTTTGTGAGGTTGGACTGTATATATTCAAACAAAGTTACATATAATCCAATCTTAGATCTTTGCAATAGTACAATTAATCTGATGATATCCACAAACCGAACTGATGAAGAGTAAGCGGCCTGATTGTAGATAAGCATTACAGCACATTCCTCTAATGCATGAATAACTAAATCACAAAAATAAAATCATTGCATTAATCTGGATATAAAAACGACACATACTGAATGATCAAAAAAACAATGGACTGCACTGATAGCATCTTTACTTCACAATGCATATTTAAGACAACATGCACTAAACCATTGGCTACGGTTTAAAAATAGCCGTTTGGTTCCTGTATTCATCTAAAGTAAAGTTGTAGTGGAAACTAATTACAGATGCACAATGTGAAGGCTGTGAGCTGAACACACACACACCGGTTTCCTTGTGTTTCACTGAGACGGCATTCATGCAGCGGCACGGGAGTCGAAACAAGATGTGCCATTATTAAAATGGAAAAGGCCTCCATTTTGGCTCAAGCTGCTCTGGCATTTCCTGCGTTCCCGGTTCAATGTCAACACTCACTGATTGGATTATTAATGCAATTAAATCTGCACTCGTACACTGGACTCCAGTTTGAAGCGCCTGTTGTTGTTCCTGTCGAAATAAGAGGAAGAAAAATAAAACAGCCAGCTGGAGCTAGACAAGCGCTTGTGATAGAAACAGCACAAGTTTTACTTTCTACTTAAGATTATGTGAACTATAATAGCAGATCTGCCTCTTCTGTACTCTTTACGCTCTTTTAACGCTCTTTACACTCTTTACACTCTTTACGCTCTTTACGCTCTTTACGCTCTTTTCACGCTCTTTACGCTCTTTTCACGCTCTTTTTACGCTCTTTTTACGCTCTTTACTCTTTTTACGCTCTTTACGCTCTTTATGCTCTTTTCACGCTCTTTACTCTCTTTACGCTCTTTATGCTCTTTTCACGCTCTTTACTCTCTTTACGCTCTTTTTACGCTCTTTTTACGCTCTTTTCACGCTCTTTACTCTCTTTACTCTCTTTACGCTCTTTTTACGCTCTTTACGCTCTTTACTCTCTTTACGCTCTTTTTACGCTCTTTACCCGCTCTTTACTCTCTTTACGCTCTTTTCACGCTCTTTACTCTCTTTACGCTCCTTTTACGCTCTTTACGCTCTTTTCACGCTCTTTACTCTCTTTACGCTCTTTTTACGCTCTTTACGCTCTTTACTCTCTTTACGCTCTTTTCACGCTCTTTTCACGCTCTTTTTACGCTCTTTTCACGCTCTTTTTACACTTTACGCTCTTTACGCTCTTTTTATGCTCTTTACGCTCTTTTCACGCTCTTTTTACGCTCTTTTCACGCTCTTTTTACGCTCTTTTTACGCTCTTTACTCTTTTTACGCTCTTTACGCTCTTTATGCTCTTTTCACGCTCTTTACTCTCTTTACGCTCTTTATGCTCTTTTCACGCTCTTTACTCTCTTTACGCTCTTTTCACGCTCTTTTCACGCTCTTTACTCTCTTTACGCTCTTTACGCTCTTTTTACGCTCTTTACGCTCTTTACGCTCTTTTCTCTCTTTACGCTCTTTTTACGCTCTTTACCCGCTCTTTACTCTCTTTACGCTCTTTTCACGCTCTTTACTCTCTTTACGCTCCTTTTACGCTCTTTACGCTCTTTTCACGCTCTTTACTCTCTTTACGCTCTTTTTACGCTCTTTACGCTCTTTACTCTCTTTACGCTCTTTTCACGCTCTTTTCACGCTCTTTTTACGCTCTTTTCACGCTCTTTTTACACTTTACGCTCTTTACGCTCTTTTTATGCTCTTTACGCTCTTTTCACGCTCTTTACGCTCTTTTCACGCTCTTTACTCTCTTTACGCTCTTTTCACGCTCTTTTCGCGCTTTTCATGCTCTTTTTACGCTCTTTTCACGCTCTTTTCACGCTCTTTACTCTCTTTACGCTCTTTACGCTCTTTACGCTCTTTACGCTCTTTACGCTCTTTACTCTCTTTACGCTCTTTTCACGCTCTTTACTCTCTTTACGCTCTTTTTACGCTCTTTTTACGCTCTTTTCACGCTCTTTACTCTCTTTACGCTCTTTTTACGCTCTTTACGCTCTTTGCGCTCTTTTCACGCTCTTTACTCTCTTTACGCTCTTTTTACGCTCTTTACGCGCTCTTTACTCTCTTTACGCTCTTTTCACGCTCTTTACTCTCTTTACGCTCTTTTTACGCTCTTTACGCTCTTTACTCTCTTTACGCTCTTTTCACGCTCTTTTTACGCTCTTTTCACGCTCTTTTTACACTTTACGCTCTTTACGCTCTTTTTATGCTCTTTACGCTCTTTTTACACTTTACGCTCTTTACGCTCTTTTTATGCTCTTTACGCTCTTTTCACGCTCTTTTTACGCTCTTTTCACGCTCTTTTTACGCTCTTTTCATGCTCTTTTCACGCTCTTTTCATGCTCTTTTCACGCTCTTTTCACGCTCTTTTCACGCTCTTTTCACGCTTTTCATGCTCTTTTTACGCTCTTTTCACACTCTTTTTACGCTCTTTTCACGCTCTTTTTACGCTTTTCATGCTCTTTTTACGCTCTTTTCACGCTCTTTTTACGCTCTTTTCATGCTCTTTTTACGCTCTTTACGCTCTCTTTACGCTCTTTTTACGCTCTTTACGCTCTTTTCACGCTCTTCACACGCTCTTTAAAACGTTCAGCGTTGTACAAGACGCGCTTTACCAAAACAGCAAGATGACGGACAGCAGCTACACTCCGTTCAAGCCTGCACCGCCAACCAGGGACGTCGTCAGGCCTATATTAGGGGGGCTGAAGCTACCCCAAAATGTTCCTAAGCCCCCTTAAATGATAATAAGAAAAACAATAAGTCTCCGGGAGACTGCCGCATATTGATAGCGGCTCCCTGATGTACGCAAATTAGTTTAAATCTCCCGAAATCTAAAGCTGGCGAGCTCCAAACCGCATAGCACTCGCACGACAGAGAGGAAGAGAGCGAGAGTCCTTGCGTGTGTGTGCGAATGTGCGTGCGTTAGGGGTGTAAATATTAATCGATTCGCATCGATGCATCGATTATACAGCCGACGATTCAATGCATCGATGCGTCCGCAAGAGAATCGATTAATGTGTTTATTTTGCCGCCTGTCTATTTTCAGCATCCGCTCCGACATGTGCGTATAACCTACTCCTAAGCTGCGGGTGGCGCTAACCTCATTATTGTTGTACTTCACACGCGTTACTTACGTTTCACGTTCACACACATTGTTGAGTCTGACTTTATAGAACAATGGAACCATCACAGCGAGCTGGCAATGAAACTGAATTGTTACACACTCCAGTCGGCGTCAAGTCATGGGTGTGGAAGCATTTTGGCTTCAGGAAAACCGATGGAGGAGCAGTGGTAAGAGATGTTGCCGTTTGCAAAGAGAAAGGCTGTCAGTCTGAGATAAGATACTGTGGCAATACGTCGAATCTATCCGCACACCTGAAAAGGCGCCATGGCATTGATGATGGCGAGTCAGAGTGTAACGTTAAAGAAAGAACACAGGCTTCCACGCCCGCCAAATCACTGGCAACGTTTTTTGCTCCAAAGTTGTCGAGCACTTCAAAAAGAGCAAAAAACATCACCAAAGGCATTGCGTTTTTTATATGCAAAGACATGAGGCCCTATAGCGTCGTAGAGAACGAAGGCTTTAGATACCTGCTTGAAGTTCTTGAGCCGAGGTACAACATCCCCTCACGGCAACACTTTAGCGAGTCCTATATTCCGAACTTGTACACCAAAGTTTGTGATGAAGTTATTCAGGGTCTGATGAGTGCAGAGCGAGTAGCTATAACTTCAGATGGATGGACTTCATGCACAACGGAGTCCTATATCACTGTAACGTGTCATTTCATTGACAACAAATGGCAAATGAAAAACCACGTTTTACAGACTCGTGTTTTGGGAGACACTCATTCAGGAGTTAATATCGGGCAGGTTCTGAGAAGCGCGTGTGAAGAATGGGGTATATTGGACAAGGCACCGGCTCTCGTAACCGACAACGCTTCTAACATGATCAAAGCTGGTGAAGAGGCAGGCTTATCACCACATATAAAGTGCTTCGCGCACACGCTTAATCTGACAACACAAGATGGCCTGAAGATTGCTGCCACAGAACGGCTTTTAGGGCGCGTGAGGAGAATTGTGAGTTTTTTTCACCGCAGCGCAGTTGCGACCACTGTTTTGAAGGAGAAGCAAGGTTTGCTCGGGCTTCCACACCACAAGCTCAAAGCAGACGTGAAAACCCGATGAAATAGTTCTTTCGAGATGTTGGAGCGATTTCTTGAACAACAAGCTGCGGTGATGGCAACACTTCTCGACAAGAAAGTCAGAAAAGGCTCGTGTGACGTGCACACACTCAGTGAAAGTGATCTCTTGGCTGCCGAACAAATGGTGAGTCTGCTAGCCCCGCTAAAGTCTGCTACCACTCTGATGTGCGAGGAGAAGCAACCCACTGTGTCCATCATCGCACCTCTCCGAATAAAGTTGTTGGCGCATTTCGAATATGTACCGGATGACTCCGCCTTAATCAAAGACATGAAACGACTCATGTCTGAAGATCTTAGAGGGCGATATGTGGACGAAGAACCATTCTTACTTCGAGCAGCTGCTTTGGACCCCCGATTTAAAAAGCTTCCTTTCCTGGGTGATGAGAGAAGAAACCAAACCTTTGAATATCTTGCGGAAGAAGCGGCACAGCTGAAGGAACAGAGGGTAGGTTGTTTCTCATCTTGGTTCATTTAGTTATGGATGGTGTTTAATTCAATTTAATAGTGATTACTATTAAATAGTAATAGTTAAAAAGTAGTTAAATAGTTAAATAGTAATACTGATGATGAACCCGTTGTTCCATTGAGTACTCTAGCTATTACTAATAATAACTTTGCCTTTATGTGTATGTGTTTGTCTGTGTTACAGTCAGAGGCCCAGCCTGAGGAAGCCCCAGAGGCCCAGCCTCCTCACTCTTCTCCTCACCAGATTTCTTTGGAGCTAAATGAGGTGTGTGATGCAGAAACCACTAAAGGTATGTATTCATACATTGTAGACATACTTGATATTTCTATATCTTTTTATCTATCTATCTATCTATCTATCTATCTATCTATCTATCTATATATATATATATATATATATATATATATATATATATATGCTTTACATATAATTTTATATATATATATATATATATATATATATATATATATATATATATATATATATATATATATATATATAACACATAACTATAATCAAGCCTTATTTTTTATTTCTGTGCCATTCTAGAATGCCCCCCCGTTTCCAAGAAATCAAAGGTATTGGAGGACCTTTTTGGTGACTCCTTCTGCACTGAGGACCCAAGTGTCAGAGGCAAAACATCCAAAGAACAAGCCCATGATGAAGTTAGGAAGTACAGAGATGTTGCATCTTTGAGCCTAGATGGTAAGGTGTTAGACTGGTGGAGAGCTCACCAGGCTGAGTTTCCTCTCCTGGC
>NW_027508839.1:370000-385000 GCF_051911475.1 Siphateles boraxobius
ACAACGGCACAGAAACACATTTGGCAGACGCTGGTAAACTATGGAGAATTCCTGGAGACGAAGTGTCTCACACACACACACACACACACACTCATAGAGTGAGCAGTGAACCACTTGGCAACGATGTCACATGACTTACTCAAACATGCATGTCTTTTTCGTTTTCATAACTGGCCTCGTTCAATTAAAACGTAGATCTAGTTTCAAATCCCACGAGTCTTGGAAAAAATCCATGAATATGATTTGGACTAATTAAAGGAACTAAAGGAAGGAATAAGTGAAAATAATAACCAGCAAGTATTACTTTAAACATCTGTTTTTACTTTAAATTAATGTAGTTGGTATAAATTAATGCATTTAGGCTGCTAAAAATATCATTTTAAAGCAGTTAATTTAGATGTTATCAGTGGTCCGGAGCAGGAGATTCCCGTCAGGATGAATGTGAGCTTGTTAAACAGAACAATGAGAATCAAACACACACCAGCTGCAAATCTGAATCCACGGAAGCGGCTCAGGATATCCTCTGCGTCACCAGTCAAAATAATCAAAACATCACAATAAAACACTGACAAAAAACCTTCTCTCTCCATCAACTTCGGAAATGCCACATTTCACTCAAAAAAAAGAATTTTTACTGCATTAATGCTGAATTTGTACTCTATCGGGATCCTATACCTTTATGAAAAATAATTTCTTAGCTAATTAAATGATTTATAATATTCATGACTTTTCCATTAATACATTTCCCTGATGCCTGATAGTAGCAGAACTAATTATTACATGTACAACAAGCATCGGAGCGTCTCGATTATTGGATTTCTGTGGGATTTGTATGATAGCGGGAATCTGGAGTTAATCTGTCATCATGTGTGATCACTGCTGCCCCCTTCAGGACACAAACACACACAATACACAGAAACATCTGCAAAAATCATTCATCTGACTGACATTAAAGCCACTTCAGGTTAAACAACGACATTACTCCAATATGCATAAACATAAAGTTTAATTCAGTCAAATGCATAAGCAGAAGCCTCATTTAAATATACTATGGTAAAGTGTAAAAATCGACAAATAATCCTAATCATCTTAAAGCGACACTAAAGTCATGCATGAAAACAAATTAAAGTGCATTAATAAAATGCACAGATGATTGTGTAAATTGTGCATTTAAAACATTTCGCTGTTCGTGTAACACACACACAGAGATGTGTGTTTAGATCTCATGCTCTTCAGGAAAGCGAGTTGAGAAGATCAGCATTAGAGTCGAACACACACCGAGTGAAACACTGTAACAGCAGAGAAGCAACGGGCGACTGTTCTCTATCAAATATTTGACTGTTTTGCATTAAAAATAAGATTAAAAAAACCTGAAAGGCACGTCTGTCTCTCTCTCTCTCTCTGTGTGTGTGTGTGTGTGTGTGTTATCTGGTTAAACACCGCTGGCACACACACGGAATCTAACGGCTCACTTCTGACAACAGAACATATTTTATTGAGCTTTACGCGATAAATATGGCACTAAAGGATCAGCATATTCGTATTTATATGGCACCATGGTACATATCCAAAAAAGCATAATCATATCCATGTTATCAAGTCATACATGGTACTTTGTGTCAGTTTGTGCTGAACACTAAAGCGCAACACAAAGAAGATTTTCACAATCTTCGTCGGTTGTTTATTAAAGAGAGTCTCGCAGAGGAAATTAGCTTTTTCATTAATATTGAACAGACATTCGTGCATTTGGAAAGTTTCGTCAATCTGACATCAAACACAAGAAGCGGCTACACTGAGTCAATAAAGTAACTTTATAAACTTGTTTCGATCCGTTAGATTGAGTGCGCGAGGAGAATCTCAGGCAAACTTCACCGGATATTTTACGCATGACGAACTTTCTGAATCTCGTTGAAAAACTATAAGCGACGGTCTTACCTTGGGATTCTTGAACTGTTCCGGATGAGATCAAAAGAATATCGGCGAAAAAGAGAAACCCCGTTAAAAGTCTCCGGTCCATCGCGCGAGCCTCGCAAACGCCTCCGCGCGCTCCTCTCGTGCTCCTCCGCGACACACCGAGATTATTCCCGTCCGTCTGAGCCGTTACACTCCCGTCCGCTTGTTTGCACTAGTTTAACCGAGTCCGTTCGCCGTTACCGAGTTTAGGAGCGCCGCCGGAGGAGCGTGACGTCACTGCAACGCAAGCGCGCTCGCTCTCTCTCTCTCTCTCTCTCTCTCTTCAGATTCAAATAGCTTTATTGACATGGTGAAACAAATATTTACATTGCCAAAGCATTAATAACACTATAGCCTACAATAAAAAATTAATTAATAGTAATACAATTATAAAAATGAATAAAAATAAAACATTTACATGAAAATAAACATAGCAATAAAAATGTTTAATCTTCTAATATTTATAACAGTGTCTCTAGGAATATAGGCGGTAGCTCTGGATTTTTTCTTAAATCCAGTTGCGTAGTTTAGTTCAAGCAATGCGCGTGCACATCATCATCAGAGCTGGATAATATTCCCAAAAGTCACACACGGAACTGGGTGTGTGTGCGCGCGTGTGTGTGTGTGTGTGTGTGAAACACAAGGAAACTTTAAAGCAGGGTTTTCAGTCTGGGGTCCGCAAGGGAGTGCTAGAGCGCCCGACAAAAAAACGATTAAAGAGAAAAGGTATAAAAAAGAAAGAATAATAATATAAATAAAAAATAAATTTGATTGGTATAAATAAACTATTTAGATTAAGATAAATAAATACTGTGCTAGAATAGCACATTCATTTAAGTAATATTCTGTAATATTTAAAATGTACAAACCAATACTTTCCAAAATGCTATTATAGATGTATTTATATAATTTATCATAGTATACATTTGGTCTTTATACACAAAACTTTATATAAGATTTTTAACATTTAGGTTGTTCTTTATTTATTCCTTGAAATAGGTTGACTGCTCTGGGAAAAATAATTCATTCCTTTCTGTATTGTTTATGGGTTTTTAATCAACAATAATAATTAACAAGTCTTTATTGAGGCATTGGCCATCACATTTTGATTAGAGTAAACATTTCTCAGTTTATTTAAATCCATTTTAATATGACTGCTTATTTAATAGAGGGTGCATGTTGTCACAGAATGAAACTGCTGCTTTCTGACACTGAATGTTTTTACAGAATGAAATACTGTTTAAAGTAAAGCATAAAAAAATGCATCTTCTACAAAGTGTTTGTATTTAAAATCGCTGTATTATTCATGGCACGCATCACTTTGTAAAGAAACACACGCACCTATTAGACTGATCACGTAACACGCATGACGTCACTGTTTTTCTAGTTTACATGTAGACGACAACGGTCTCGTTTTCAAAACGGTATCGTTACCGCTTTCGTGTAAATGAACAGCCAGCAATCTTCTGTAAGTTTAGATTATTTAAATTTTTGCTTGATTTTTTGTCTTTTGCAAGTGTTTTGCTTATACACACACGACCATAACAGACAAAAGTTATCATTTATTAATGGCATAAAGTAACAGCATATAAAACATGTGACAACATGCCCCGTATCCTGACATTTATGGAGATCACAGCGTTCGACTGTAAATGTAAATCTATATCAGTGTGGATTTACTGTCTTCACTTGTCATTGATATGTTTGTTTGGAAGACAGAATTCCCCGTAGGTTTTCCTATTGAAATAGGCAGTTTATACGACTGGACGTTTGACCCGAAACCTTATACGCCCCGTGGGACGACTTGCCCCGGGCTCTTGTTTGTAGTCTCAGCTGACATGTTTGTTGTGTGTGAATCAATAACAATTAAAGAGGCAAGTATTCCCAGAGTGTCCTCATATAACACGGATCAGTCTCAACACATTCATCCTGGAAAACGAGGCAGTTCCCAACATCCGGTCTTCCCGTGACCCCGTGACCCCAAAGTCTTGTGTCGACAGGTTTAATCGTATGCGACTGTCCTAACTCTCGCCTGTTTATGTATCAGTATATGTATATATACTTCATAACCAGCACAGATCTTGCTGAGTTGCTTTTGCATCTGCTGACCACAACAGTCTCATTTATGAAGCTAAAGCACTTTCTGAAATCTCTCTGGATAAGCATGTGTGCCGGACGCCGTGAACATACATGTGCAGTTCTCAGAGCTGGTCATCTCATTATTTGTGGAGTTCAGAGAAGACAAATTCACAGAAAATCAGACAGATGTTCATCGTTTCTGCTGCATTTATTCTCAGCCTTCAGAAGATCCTGATGACCAGCGGATTTGCCGAATCTGCATTTTACAGTAACTCAAAGCCTACTGTATCATATTTGACACATGAATTTCTGAGACTTTTTAAAGTGAAAACATAATCTGATGAACCTGTCGAACACAATCTTCTCCAGTTCTTCTGTGTCTGATTGATAATTTAGACTCTTTTATCCAGTAAAAGTCTTATAGTATAATTGTACAAACGTCCTCCTTCAGCTGGAGCTTCTCTTGTCTTTCTGTGTCAAATCCACAATGATTTTATCAAGTAAACGTAATAATAACTTTGATATTGTTAGATATATTTCAACTGGACTGAAGCAACTGAGGTTTACTTGATTATCATCATACATTTTTCATAATAAAAATCATGAGTATCAAATATGATCATCAGGCCTTTGAGGAAGGTTTATTTGTTCATCTCAATTATTATTGTATTGCATTACATTATTTGTTTTAAAACTACAGAGCTTTGATCATAAAACTAAGCATCTAAATATCATATCACTAAGACATATTATTGACAGATATTGATATGTAAATGCATTTTATGCAAGTATCTGTGACACTGTTATAAAGATCTCATTACTTTACATTACAAGCATCAGACTTTCATATAAATATCAGCATCTGCACCAAACTGCATATTTTTGCTCAGTTTAGGCGTTTTTTTCTTCCATATTCTGACTATATCAGACTACGGAACCGGGAACCGGAACCTGATAACACTTCCTATAACACCTGATGTACTCGCTACATCATAAAAAGAATGGCATCTATGCTAATTTTAATCTTTCTGTTTATTCCGGAGTTTTACTGTAATCTGCCGGACTACAGTAAAACTACAGTCCCTGCCCCTAGACACGACCAAAACGCATGATGTAGTCAGCCGGATCCGGGCTGTATCCAGATCAGATGGTGGACCTGCGCCTAGACACGACCACAACTCATGATGTAGTCAGCCGGATCCGGGCCGTATAATCAGATCAGATGGTGGACCTGGGCCTAGACACGGCCACAACGCATGATGTAGTCAGCCTGATCCGGGCTGTATCCAGATCAGATGGAGGACCTGTGCCTAGACACGACCACAACTCATGATGTAGTCAGCCGGAACCGGGCCGTATCCAGATCAGATGGTGGACCTGCGTCCGATCTTCAACCAGATGAACTGCATAATATAATGTTCCGATCCAATCTGACTTCTGACCTGTAATGCTGTCTGAATCATAATCATACACTGTTCGTTCGTTGGCCAGAGGAGAACTGAGCGACTGAGCCTGGGTTCTCACAAGGTTTATTTCTCCATTCTGTCACTGATGGAGTTCTGGTTCCTTGCCACTGTCGCCCTATTCGCCTTTCTTCGCCTTTGTTGCCATTGGCTTTTGGCTTGCTTAGTTGGGGACATTTAATTTTATATTTAACAATATTATTACAACATTATTTTCCTGTTATCTCTGTAAAGCTGCTTTGAAACAATCTGCATTGTAAAAAGCGCTATATAAATAAAGGTGACTTGACTTATATGAGCCATTAAAAACTTAATGCATCAAATATGATACTAAAAAATATATATATTTTTAAAAATATTTTGTCTAAAGTTCCAATAAAAGTAAACTAATTCTGACTATGTGAGGCTTTACAGGGTCACATTAATTGTATATGTTTGAGTCCTGAGGAACTGAGGCTGAACTGTAAGGCAGAAATGAACACTGCGACACTATAATGTTTTAAAGCAGGACTGATGTGGTGAGAACGAGAGTAATGTCTCTATATTTAGTGAAGGGCGAGTGGAACAAGAAGCTCTCGGTCGCCGTAAACATGTAGTTTCATTCACATCGAGATGAACCAAACACACAGGAGTCTGAAAGCTTCCAGCTGTATGTGGTCTCGGCACAATTCAGGAACGTTTTCTGTTAAACAAGGTTATTAAATCTGAAGCTAACAGAGTGCCCGTGTAGAACGCAACACAGTAATTGAATTTCGTTGGTATTTTGTATGTCAAAGACCTCAGAAACTCAACATCTGCCCTCCTTTGTTGGCATTTATGAGGAAGAGCATGTTCTGATCAAACACATCCAAAAAGCAAATGTTTGTAAAGGCAGTTTCCCGTAGATTAGATTAGCACGCTGAACAGGAACCAGCAGATATATCATGGCATTTGATAGATAACTTCTTACAGCGTTTCCTTAACAAGGTCATGATGACACAAAGTCACCAAACAAACTTAAACAAACTCTACATAATCGACTCGAGTGAACTGGCCGTCTCTGGGATTCAAGACACGTTGACATTCTCCAGTGTGATTATTCACTCGACGGGAGAAACTGTCACTTCCTGGGAAATATATGTTCATTACATATATATATACACACACTCTTATAAGAAAAGGTTCTATATAAGAAGAAAAATTCTAAAGTCCCCCTTTAGTCAGTAATTTTATTACTTAAAACTCATCTTTGATCACCAAAATGACATATTTAAACGTGTTTTTCCTTGAAAAAAAACGTCAGGTCTTATAATGTTTTGAATGTAACTCGACACCCTTGCCTTATTTAGTATTCGCAGTTCTGTGAATATGCAAATGACCCCACATGCAAATGAATCACTCACTCAGAGATCCACTGGTTGACAATCACATGTTGATCTGATTGGTTAGAAGGTAGTTTGTGACGTCAGAAACACCAGCGATTTCAAAGCGTGTCTTTGGTTCACTGCAGTTTTAAGGAGAAAATACTCAGCAATGCTGTCGACTTATGAATTTACACATGGTTTGACTTAAAGCATATTAAAAACACATAAACAACATTAAAAGCTGGATTTTCACCACAAGTGAACTTTAAATGATTGCATGTACTTCGATGTTTAATTTTTAATAAAAAAAGAATGAAAACTAACTTAATTAATTTATATATATATGAAAAAGAAAGAAAAACAGGACAAAAATTCACACTCCATGCTTTTCCAATTTTTTTAAGCTACGTGTGTCAGTTTGCCAGATGTGTTTGATTTGCAACATGCTCTTTGAAATGTATTTTATGGCATCTGCAGTTGATTATTGTCCGTATATATGGAGCAGAAGTTGCTCAAGGCTGTTGTGCACTTCAACATTTACATCTTTTACATATATTCATGCATAAAACCAATGGCTATAAAGGACATCCATTCACTGCACTAATCTCCTTTTGCCATTCAAAAAGCATTTTTCCTTTCAAAATGATATGAATTTCCATACAGTGCGTTTGTCCAGAGTCCATTCAGCGAAGGATTGGGTTCAGAAACGTAGATGTTTTGATCGAAAACACAGATATTCAATTAAGATTTCCTTTCTTTCCTCCACATCATTGGAAGTTCAACTTGTTTCTGCTTTAGAAACCCAAGATTTTATATTGATTTCAATCATGTCACTCATGAGTACAAAGGACAATCAGAGAAAGGGCTCATGGGAAATCAATGTCTGCCATTTATTAAGCTTTTCTACATGCACTCATAGAGAAGAACTGGCTCATGGTCGCAGTTCTCTTCATCTAAAATGCTTTCTGATTGAACTGGCAAATGTCATGCGAGTAAAATGCATAAAAGCATAATGTTTCAATTTTGCAAAAGCTTTACAATCATTGTTCTGTGGTTTAATTCATGCTTTTTATGAATTGATTGCAGCTTGTGCTCATCATGATAACAATGTAAAGATAATTTTTAACAGTTCAACACACTGAGAACCAGTTGTCTCACAATCCTTTCTGTTCGTACTAAATTATTGAGTTGAATATTGTTGAGTCTCTGTCTTTAGATGTGATTATTAAATTAAATATTGTTGAGTCTCTGTCTTTACATGTGATTATTAAATTGAATATTGTTGAGTCTGTCTTTAGATATGATTATTGAGTTGAATATTGTTGAGTCTCTGTCTTTAGATGTGATTATTGAGTTGAATATTGTTGAGTCTCTGTCTTTAGATGTGATTATTGAGTTTGAATATTGTTGAGTCTCTGTCTTTAGATGTGATTATTGAGTTGAATATTGTTGAGTCTCTGTCTTTAGATGTGATTATTGAGTTGAATATTGTTGAGTCTGTCTTTAGATGTGATTATTGAGTTGGATATTGTTGAGTCTCTGTCTTTAGATGTGATTATTGAGTTGAATATTGTTGAGTATCTGTCTTTAGATGTGATTATTGAGTTGAATATTGTTGAGTCTCTGTCTTTAGATGTGATTATTGAGTTGAATATTGTTGAGTCTGTCTTTAGATGTGATTATTAAATTGAATATTGTTGAGTCTCTGTCTTTAGATGTGATTATTGAGTTGAATATTGTTGAGTATCTGTCTTTAGATGTGATTATTGAGTTGAATATTGTTGAGTCTGTCTTTAGATGTGATTATTAAATTGAATATTGTTGAGTCTGTCTTTAGATGTGATTATTGAGTTGAATATTGTTGAGTCTGTCTTTAGATGTGATTATTGAGTTGAATATTGTTGAGTCTGTCTTTAGATGTGATTATTGAGTTGAATATTGTTGAGTCTGTCTTTAGATGTGATTATTGAGTTGAATATTGTTGAGTCTGTCTTTAGATGTGATTATTGAGTTGAATATTGTTGAGTCTGTCTTTAGATGTGATTATTAAATTGAATATTGTTGAGTATCTGTCTTTAGATGTGATTATTGAGTTGAATATTGTTGAGTCTGTCTTTAGATGTGATTATTGAGTTGAATATTGTTGAGTCTCTCTTTAGATGTGATTATTGAGTTGAATATTGTTGAGTATCTGTCTTTAGATGTGATTATTGAGTTGAATATTGTTGAGTCTGTCTTTAGATGTGATTATTGAGTTGAATATTGTTGAGTCTGTCTTTAGATATGATTATTGAGTTGAATATTGTTGAGTCTGTCTTTAGATGTGATTATTGAGTTGAATATTGTTGAGTCTGTCTTTAGATATGATTATTGAGTTGAATATTGTTGAGTATCTGTCTTTAGATGTGATTATTGAGTTGAATATTGTTGAGTATCTGTCTTTAGATGTGATTATTGAGTTGAATATTGTTGAGTATCTGTCTTTAGATGTGATTATTGAGTTGAATATTGTTGAGTCTGTCTTTAGATGTGATTATTGAGTTGAATATTGTTGAGTCTGTCTTTAGATGTGATTATTGAGTTGAATATTGTTGAGTCTCTGTCTTTAGATGTGATTATTGAGTTGAATATTGTTGAGTCTGTCTTTAGATGTGATTATTGAGTTGGATATTGTTGAGTCTCTGTCTTTGGATGTGATTATTGAGTTGAATATTGTTGAGTCTGTCTTTAGAAATGATTATTGAGTTGAATATTGTTGAGTATCTGTCTTTGGATGTGATTATTGAGTTGAATATAGTTGAGTCTGTCTTTAGATGTGATTATTGAGTTGAATATTGTTGAGTATCTGTCTTTGGATGTGATTATTGAGTTGAATATTGTTGAGTCTGTCTTTAGATATGATTATTGAGTTGAATATTGTTGAGTCTGTCTTTAGATGTGATTATTGAGTTGAATATTGTTGAGTATCTGTCTTTAGATGTGATTATTGAGTTGAATATTGTTGAGTCTGTCTTTAGATATGATTATTGAGTTGAATATTGTTGAGTATCTGTCTTTGGATGTGATTATTGAGTTGAATATTGTTGAGTCTGTCTTGAGAAATGATTATTGAGTTGAATATTGTTGAGTATCTGTCTTTAGATGTGATTATTGAGTTGAATATTGTTGAGTCTGTCTTTAGATGTGATTATTGAGTTGAATATTGTTGAGTCTGTCTTTAGATGTGATTATTGAGTTGAATATTGTTGAGTATCTGTCTTTAGGTGTGATTATTGAGTTGAATATTGTTGAGTCTCTGTCTTTAGATGTGATTATTGAGTTGAATATTGTTGAGTCTCTGTCTTTAGATGTGATTATTGAGTTGAATATTGTTGAGTCTGTCTTTAGATGTGATTATTGAGTTGAATATTGTTGAGTATCTGTCTTTAGATGTGATTATTGAGTTGAATATTGTTGAGTCTGTCTTTAGATGTGATTATTGAGTTGAATATTGTTGAGTCTGTCTTTAGATGTGATTATTGAGTTGAATATTGTTGAGTATCTGTCTTTAGATGTGATTATTGAGTTGAATATTGTTGAGTCTGTCTTTAGATATGATTATTGAGTTGAATATTGTTGAGTATCTGTCTTTAGATGTGATTATTGAGTTGAATATTGTTGAGTCTGTCTTTAGATATGATTATTGAGTTGAATATTGTTGAGTATCTGTCTTTAGATGTGATTATTGAGTTGAATATTGTTGAGTCTGTCTTTAGATATGATTATTGAGTTGAATATTGTTGAGTCTGTCTTTAGATGTGATTATTGAGTTGAATATAGTTGAGTCTGTCTTTAGATGTGATTATTGAGTTGAATATTGTTGAGTCTCTGTCTTTACATGTGATTATTGAGTTGAATATTGTTGAGTATCTGTCTTTAGATGTGATTATTGAGTTGAATATTGTTGAGTATCTGTCTTTAGATGTGATTATTGAGTTGAATATTGTTGAGTCTGTCTTTAGATGTGATTATTGAGTTGAATATTGTTGAGTCTGTCTTTAGATGTGATTATTGAGTTGAATATTGTTGAGTCTGTCTTTAGATGTGATTATTGAGTTGAATATTGTTGAGTCTGTCTTTAGATGTGATTATTGAGTTGAATATAGTTGAGTCTGTCTTTAGATGTGATTATTGAGTTGAATATTGTTGAGTCTCTGTCTTTAGATGTGATTATTGAGTTGAATATTGTTGAGTCTGTCTTTAGATGTGATTATTGAGTTGAATATTGTTGAGTCTGTCTTTAGATGTGATTATTGAGTTGAATATTGTTGAGTCTGTCTTTAGATGTGATTATTGAGTTGAATATTGTTGAGTCTGTCTTTAGATGTGATTATTGAGTTGAATATTGTTGAGTATCTGTCTTTAGATGTGATTATTGAGTTGAATATTGTTGAGTCTGTCTTTAGATGTGATTATTGAGTTGAATATTGTTGAGTCTGTCTTTAGATGTGATTATTGAGTTGAATATTGTTGAGTCTCTGTCTTTAGATGTGATTATTGAGTTGAATATTGTTGAGTCTGTCTTTAGATGTGATTATTGAGTTGAATATTGTTGAGTATCTGTCTTTAGATGTGATTATTGAGTTGAATATTGTTGAGTCTGTCTTTAGATATGATTATTGAGTTGAATATTGTTGAGTCTGTCTTTAGATATGATTATTGAGTTGAATATTGTTGAGTCTCTGTCTTTAGATGTGATTATTGAGTTGAATATTGTTGAGTCTGTCTTTAGATGTGATTATTGAGTTGAATATTGTTGAGTCTGTCTTTAGATGTGATTATTGAGTTAAATATTGTTGAGTATCTGTCTTTACATGTGATTATTGAGTTGAATATTGTTGAGTCTGTCTTTAGATGTGATTATTGAGTTGAATATTGTTGAGTCTGTCTTTAGATGTGATTGTTGAGTTGAATATTGTTGAGTCTGTCTTTAGATGTGATTATTGAGTTGAATATTGTTGAGTCTCTGTCTTTAGATGTGATTATTGAGTTGAATATTGTTGAGTCTATGTCTTTAGATATGATTATTGAGTTGAATATTGTTGAGTCTGTCTTTAGATGTGATTGTTGAGTTGAATATTGTTGAGTCTGTCTTTAGATGTGATTATTGAGTTGAATATTGTTGAGTCTGTCTTTAGATGTGATTATTGAGTTGAATATTGTTGAGTATCTGTCTTTAGATGTGATTATTGAGTTGAATATTGTTGAGTCTCTGTCTTTAGATGTGATTATTGAGTTGAATATTGTTGAGTCTGTCTTTAGATGTGATTGTTGAGTTGAATATTGTTGAGTCTGTCTTTAGATGTGATTATTGAGTTGAATATTGTTGAGTCTGTCTTTAGATGTGATTATTGAGTTGAATATTGTTGAGTATCTGTCTTTAGATGTGATTATTGAGTTGAATATTGTTGAGTCTGTCTTTAGATGTGATTATTGAGTTGAATATTGTTGAGTCTGTCTTTAGATGTGATTATTGAGTTGAATATTGTTGAGTCACTGTCTTTAGATGTGATTATTGAGTTGAATATAGTTGAGTCTGTCTTTAGATGTGATTATTGAGTTGAATATTGTTGAGTATCTGTCTTTAGATGTGATTATTGAGTTGAATATTGAGTCTGTCTTTAGATATGATTATTGAGTTGAATATTGTTGAGTATCTGTCTTTAGATGTGATTATTAAATTGAATATTGTTGAGTCTCTGTCTTTAGATGTGATTATTGAGTTGAATATTGTTGAGTCTCTGTCTTTAGATGTGATTATTGAGTTGAATATTGTTGAGTCTGTCTTTAGATGTGATTATTGAGTTGAATATTGTTGAGTATCTGTCTTTAGATGTGATTATTGAGTTGAATATTGTTGAGTATCTGTCTTTAGATGTGATTATTGAGTTGAAAATTGTTGAGTCTCTGTCTTTAGATGTGATTATTGAGTTGAATATTGTTGAGTATCTGTCTTTAGATGTGATTATTGAGTTGAATATTGTTGAGTCTCTGTCTTTAGATGTGATTATTGAGTTGAATATTGTTGAGTCTCTGTCTTTAGATGTGATTATTGAGTTGAATATTGTTGAGTATCTGTCTTTAGATGTGATTATTGAGTTGAATATTGTTGAGTCTCTGTCTTTAGATGTGATTATTGAGTTGAATATTGTTGAGTCTGTCTTTAGATGTGATTATTGAGTTGAATATAGTTGAGTCTGTCTTTAGATGTGATTATTGAGTTGAATATTGTTGAGTCTCTGTCTTTAGATGTGATTATTGAGTTGAATATTGTTGAGTATCTGTCTTTAGATGTGATTATTGAGTTGAATATTGTTGAGTCTCTGTCTTTAGATGTTATTATTGAGTTGAATATTGTTGAGTCTCTGTCTTTAGATGTGTTTCCCACAATCAGAATCAGTCACTAGAGGGCAGGATCAGCAGCTTCAGTTCGGGATCATTCTGATCTCAACCCTAGTACACTTTAGTCTTAACTAATGAACAGACATACGCATTTAACATGCACATGCATTTAAAATAGAACAGAAATGTTGGTGACATCATCATGCACTAATGAAGGTTATTGTTCAATCAACAACAAACACAAGCTCTGCAATATCTCATGCTCTTAATAAATCATCACGGGAAAGAAAGGTTTATGAAGGTAAATTTAAGACTTCTTAGAGTCCTTTTTAAGACCAAGTAAAGAAAATGTAAGGCCAAAATGTTCTCTAAATGTAAATGTCTAAGGAGAAACAAAATTTTTTTTAGCAACACAGTTTTATTAGCAACACTTCCGAGTTTTAAAACTTCCAATAGATATCAATTACTTGTTCATTCATTTTACAGAGAACAGCTTGAATCCCAAACAATGGAATATGGAAATAACCTTTACATATCTTCTGAGAACTCGGCAGAAAATGTGATTTTTTTATTCACAATCTTACAGTTTGTTTTCCAGTGCAAATGTCTACAGATTCTTAAATCAAGATGCATTTACTGGAGAAACAAAATAACATAAGATATGAAGTCTTGTTTTCAGTGAAATTGAAAGTGAGTTTGTGATTAAAACAAGAACAAATATCTTCCAATTGGGAAAAATCTACTTAATTAAAATGGATGTTTTACATAACTCATTAACAGTATTTGTTTTTGTAAAAATGTTCAAGGCTTCATTTTATATTTGCATCTGAAGTACATTTAAATATGTTTAGATATTTATATTGGAAAACAGAACAAAAATACTGAGGATAGGGTTAAGAACATTTAATGCCATGACTTTAAGCTGTGGTGAAAATCCAGCTTTTAATGTTGTTTATATGTCTATGCGATTTTAATATGCTTTAACCATGCTTTATGCTGACCAACGAAGGTCGATTTTAAATGTGCTTTATAAATATAATTTGATTTGATTTGATTTAAGACTTTAAGATTAAACCATGTGTAAACTTGATATAGTCAACACTATTGCCGAGTCTCTAAAACTGCTGGTGTTTCTGACGTCACAAACTACCTTTAACCAATCAGATCAACATGTGATCGTCAACGAGTGGATCTCTGAGCTGAGTGAGTGAGTGGAGGTGGGGCTCATTTGCAACGGATTTATATTTATATTTATTCATTTAGCAGATGCTTTTATCCAAAGCGACTTACAAATGAGAACATTAGAAGCAGTGAAACTAACAAGGACAACAATATGCAAGTGCTGTGACCCTTCCCAGTTTAATCTAGTTAAACTTACACTTACTTGGTTTTAGTTTCAGGAATGGCTTTTGGGGAACTAAATCAGATCCAACTGAGGAACTTCTAGTGACGTAAGAGTACGTTGATTGGCCGAATGCATGGCATACACACACTTTACAGTTACTCCAGAACATGGAAAACAGGGATAGACAAATCTGCATTTATCTCGTGTTTTCAGGAAGAGCTGCTGAATGATCCTGAACACGCAGAGAAACAAAAGCCCACAGGTCCAAAATCCAGAACGAGTGACAGAGACGAAGCAGTTTAATCAGCATCCGAGAAGAACGAGGAGAACAAGGAGGACGAGAAGAAGGAGAAGAGGAAATTAAAAAAGCATCTCCATCCTCCAGAAAGCGGAGTGATCCGAGAGAGGGTCACTGATTCACACACACACACACACA
>NW_027508839.1:390000-402500 GCF_051911475.1 Siphateles boraxobius
AGTTAATAATAATACAGCTGTTCATTGTTTGTTCATGTTAGTTCACAGTGCATTGACTAATGTTAACAAGATTTTAATACAGTATTAGTAAATGTTGAAATTAACATTAACAACGATTAATAAATGCTGTATACGTGCAGGTCTTTATGTTAACTGATGTTAACTGGTGAACCTTATTGTAAAGTGTTACCTTCTAGCAAAATATTCTTTTTGAATATATTTTTTTGAGTAAAACAATTCTTTTTGAGTATTATAGTTTGATTTAGTTAAGCTCTCTGCTTCTTAGATGTAAAAAATGCTTTAAGATCAATTGACCCTTCGCAGGGAGTTTGATTGACAGGCGATCTGACCAATCATAATCCGCCATCCGCCGTTTTTGTCCAATAAAGCAGTTGATTAGCGTTGGAGGATTTGAACTTGAGAAACGGAGTGTACTGACGTCTTTCCGGGGTTAAAACAGCATTCCTTCTGATGTTCATTCATGTTTATTTGAGGCTATAAAGTGACTATAAGGACGAGATGATCGGTTCACAAGTCGCTTTAACTGAGGATCTAGCGATCTGTCAGACACATTAAAGAGACAAAAAACGGTATTGTTTAAATTTATTTGAAAAAATGGCCAAATTTGAAAGTTGAGACTTTGTTTGATATCAAAAGTAAGCTGGTGTGTCCTGTCTCAGTGTGTGTCAGTGTGTGTCAGTGTGTGTCAGTGTCCTCTCTGATCTGCGATGTATTTTTCACTGCGTGAGAACCATGGACTATAAAAAATAGGTGAGAACATGATGTAGCGTGAGAGGGGCGTGGCTTGTCGGACATAGCAACAGTAACTAAAGAGGGCGGGTCTTTGCGAACGGTCAAATGATTATCTGAATTTATACCATTTTGAAAAGAGAAGGCACATGATCTCAGAGAATAGAAATAATTACACAATTCCTGTATCTCGAGAGCCGTTGGTGAATCTGCATCTCTCAGAACTGGTAAACAACTGTAGAGTGTGTGTGTCACGTGTTCCTCAGGTAACTGTAGAGTGTGTGTGTGTGTGTGTCACGTGTTCCTCAGGTAACTGTAGAGCGCTTGCAGGCCTCCGTCCAGAACCTCTTTGATGGGTTTAAGCAGGGGATTGTGGACGATGTGAAGGCCTTTATCCAGGGGATGACACGCTAACTTCTCCAGGCGTCTCAGCCGGTGCATCTCCGCAGGAACGCTCTGGATGTCGTTGAAATCCACATTCAGGAGCTCCAGCTTGGTCAGACGGCAGAGCATCTTGGGAAGCGAGTGGATACAGTTTCCCTCTACGATGAGGATCTTTAAAGGGAATATTTAATGAAAATCAGACTTTTTCCGTGTTTAAGTGCTATAATCGGGTGCTAATAACCCGGAGAACGTGAAAAGTGAAACCCAGTTTGTTTTGGTGAGCCTTTCTCTGCAAGC
This sequence comes from Siphateles boraxobius, assembly GCF_051911475.1. Classification (NCBI taxonomy): domain Eukaryota; kingdom Metazoa; phylum Chordata; class Actinopteri; order Cypriniformes; family Leuciscidae; genus Siphateles; species Siphateles boraxobius. The sequence continues at coordinate 391,432 of NW_027508839.1, forward strand.
ATGTCAAAAAATAAATCAGATTTCGCAGATTTCCTTCTGATGTATGAAGAGGATCTTATTATAATATTACCGGCCCTTAATCTGCACGTTTATAATATTACCATCTTTTAATCTGCACGTTTATAATATTACCGGCTCTTAATCTGCACGTTTATAATATTACCGGCCCTTAATCTGCACGTTTATAATATTACCGGCCCTTAATCTGCACGTTTATAATATTACCGGCCCTTAATCTGCACGTTTATAATATTACCGGCCCTTAATCTGCACGTTTATAATATTACCGACCCTTAATCTGCACGTTTATAATATTACCGGCCCTTAATCTGCACGTTTATAATATTACCGGCTCTTAATCTGCACGTTTATAATATAACCGGCCCTTAATCTGCACGTTTATAATATCACCGGCCCTTAATCTGCACGTTTATAATATCACCGGCTCTTAATCTGCACGTTTATAATATCACCGGCTCTTAATCTGCACGTTTATAATATTACCGGCCCTTAATCTGCACATTTATAATATTGAGGCTCTTAATCTGCACGTTTATAATATCACCGGCCCTTAATCTGCACGTTTATAATATTACCGGCTCTTAATCTGCACATTTATAATATTACCGGCCCTTAATCTGCACGTTTATAATATTACCGGCCCTTAATCTGCACATTTATAATACTACCGGCTCTTAATCTGCACGTTTATAATATCACCGGCCCTTAATCTGCACATTTATAATATTACCGGCTCTTAATCTGCACATTTATAATATTACCGGCTCTTAATCTGCACGTTTATAATATCACCGGCCCTTAATCGGAACGTTTATAATATTACCGGCTCTTAATCTGCACGTTTATAAAATCACCGGCCCTTAATCTGCACGTTTATAATATTACCGGCCCTTAATCTGCACTTTTATAATATTACCGGCCCTTAATCTGCACGTTTATAATATTACCGGCTCTTAATCTGCACGTTTATAATATTACCGGCCCTTAATCTGCACGTTTATAATATTACCGGCCCTTAATCTGCACGTTTATAATATTACCGGCTTTTAATCTGCACGTTTATAATATTACCGGCTTTTAATCTGCACGTTTATAATATTACCGGCTTTTAATCTGCACGTTTATAATATTACCGGCCCTTAATCTGCACGTTTATAATATTACCGGCTTTTAATCTGCACGTTTATAATATTACCGGCCCTTAATCTGTACGTTTATAATATTACCGGCCCTTAATCTGCACGTTTATAATATTACCGGCCCTTAATCTGCACGTTTATAATATTACCGGCCCTTAATCTGCACGTTAATAATATTACCGGCTTTTAATCTGCACGTTTATAATATTACCGGCCCTTAATCTGCACGTTTATAATATTACCGGCTTTTAATCTGCACGTTTATAATATTACCGGCTCTTAATCTGCACGTTTATAATATTACCGACTCTTAATCTTCACGTTTATAATATTACTGGCCCTTAATCTTCATGTTTATAATATTACCGGCCCTTAATCTGCACGTTTATAATATTACCGGCTCCTAATCTGCACGTTTATAATATTACCGGGTCTTAATCTGCACGTTTATAATATTACCGGGTCTTAATCTGCACGTTTATAATATTACCGGGTCTTAATCTGCACGTTTATAATATTACCGGCTCTTAATCTGCACGTTTATAATATTACCGACTCTTAATCTTCACGTTTATAATATTACTGGCCCTTAATCTTCATGTTTATAATATTACCGGCCCTTAATCTGCACGTTTATAATATTACCGGCTCCTAATCTGCACGTTTATAATATTACCGGGTCTTAATCTGCACGTTTATAATATTACCGGGTCTTAATCTGCACGTTTATAATATTACCGGGTCTTAATCTGCACGTTTATAATATTACCGGCCCTTAATCTACACGTTTATAATATTACCGGGTCTTAATCTGCACGTTTATAATATTACCGGCTCCTAATCTGCACGTTTATAATATTACCGGCTCTTAATCTGCACGTTTATAATATTACCGGGTCTTAATCTGCACGTTTATAATATTACCGGGTCTTAATCTGCACGTTTATAATATTACCGGGTCTTAATCTGCACGTTTATAATATTACCGGCCCTTAATCTACACGTTTATAATATTACCGGCTCTTAATCTGCACGTTTATAATATTACCGGCTCTTAATCTGCACGTTTATAATATTACCGGCTCTTAATCTGCACGTTTATAATATTACCGGCCCCTAATCTGCACGTTTATAATATTACCGGCCCTTAATCTGCACGTTTATGATATTACCGGCCCTTAATGTGCACGTTTATGATATTACCGGCTCTTAATCTGCACGTTTATAATATTACCGGCTCTTAATCTGCACGTTTATAATATTACCGGCCCCTAATCTGCACGTTTATAATATTACCGGCCCTTAATCTGCACGTTTATGATATTACCGGCCCTTAATGTGCACGTTTATGATATTACCGGCTCTTAATCTGCACGTTTATAATATTACCGGCTCTTAATCTGCACGTTTATAATATTACCGGCCCTTAATCTGCACGTTTATAATATTACCGGCGCTTAATCTGCACGTTTACACACACCAGCCGACATTCGGTTTCTCGAGCGCCAACAGTGAGCAGTTCTAACGCAATGGTAAAAGATCCAGCAAAGCCTGAAACTGTTCTGTCGTTGAGCACAGACGAGCACTGAACACTATTGACCAGAACATGTCACCGCTGTCTTATAAACACCTCAGGAACTGTGGACACTTGTGTAGAAGTTCAACATGATGATGAGATGAACAATGTAACTCCACAACAACTACATAAATGTCTCCACTAACATTCAGAAACTCTTCCTGAGTCTCTCCGTAAGGCTGCACTCGCTACTGGTTATTCTGGGATGATGGATGAGTGAGATTGGCCTGTTTTGTTATTGCTGGAGTTTCTGAAGCCGGTGTATAAGACTCCGCCCTCTTCTGAACGGAGGCGGAGCTGCAGCTCATTTGCATTTAAAGGGACACAAACAAAAACGGCAAGTTTTTGCTCACACCCAGAAAGTGGCAAATTTAACAAGCTTTAATAAATGATCTGGGGGGATTTTGAGCTGAAATTTCAGAAATTACATCTTACATATTGGTCTTTGGGTCACATACAAATTACATACAAGAGGCATAATACGTCACCTTTAAGTCGGCCAGCGCATGGATCTGATCCGCGATGTTTTCCAGTCTGTTGCAGGCCAGCTGCAGGAACACCAGGCTCTTCATGGCGTAAACACATCCGGGGATGTGATTGATGTGATTGTGGCTCAGATTGAGTTTCTTGAGTCCGTCGAGGGATGAAAGCGTTGACGGGAGGCCGGTGAGAAGATTATTAGCCAGACTTAAAACTTCCAGTTTAGTGCAGCATCCCAGTTCTTCGGGAACGTCGCTTAACCGATTCCGATACGCGAAAAGCACCTTCAGGTTTCGGAGACGCCCGATCTCAGGCGGTAAACTGGTCAGCTGGTTCCCCCACAGATTCAACACCACCAGGTTTTCCAGCGACCCCAGAGACGAGGGAATGGATCGTAGAGAGTTGAGTGACAGGTTGAGCTTCTGGAGATCCGTCAGATCCCACAGATCCTCTGGAGGATCCCGGATCCCACGGCGAGCCAGGCTGAGAACCCTGTAGCCGAAGTGTGTGGTCATGTGTTTGCGAATGCGTTCGGCGCTGGGAAGGTTTTCCTCGGGAGTCTTTCTGGCCGAATGCGTCATGTCGTCGTCTGCCGAGATCTTGGATTTCTTTCCACCCATTTCTGCACGTCTTTTTCTGGTGTGCCAGAGACTGCTCACGGCACAAACACAGTCCGGAGACACAGTGGATTGGAAACATATCTTGGCAACTCCTCCTGAGTTTCACGACCCTCTGGTCCAGTTGCTGCTGTCACTTGCGGCCGAGTGTTGGCGATAACTACCCTTGATTGTGGACAGAAAGACGAGGACAGACATTTCTGGGGTGAAATACGATGGCGTTGAACTCTCATGCCTCCCGTGACCCGAAATACAGTCAAGCATGAAATGGACAACTGTCTATGATAAAGTTAGACTCCTTTCAGGGTTAACTAACATTAAAACTCTCTCTCTCACAAACACAGACACACACACACACACACTTAGACACCTTTTCTTCTCACACACACACACACAAGCACACACACACACTCTCTCTCGCTCTTTCAAACACACACACACACACACACACACACACACACACACACACACACACACACACACACACACACACACAAACACACACACTCACTCTCTCTCTCTCTCTCTCACACTCACACACACACAAACAAACACACACACTCACTCTCTCTCTCTCTCACACACACACACACACACTCACACACACACACATTCTCGCACTCACATACTCACACACACACACACTCACACACAAACACACACACAGACACATACACTCTTTCTCACACATACACACAAACACACTCACACACTCACACACACACACACACACACACACACACACACACACACACACACACACACTCTCGCACTCACATACTCTCACACACACTCACAGACACACACACACACACACACACACACACACACACACACTCAGACACTCTTTCTCACACACACACACATAAACACACTCACACACACATACTCTCACACTAACACACTAACACACACACACTGTTTCTCACACACACTAACACACTCACACACACAATATCACACACATACACACACACACACTCTCGCACTCACAGACACACACTCAGACACGCTTTCTCACACACATAAACACACTCACACACACATACCCTTACACTAACACACTCACACACACACATGCACACACATGCACACACACACACACACACACACACACACACACACACACACACACACACACACACACACACACTCTCTCTTTCTCACACACACTAACACACTCACACACACAATATCACACACATACAAAGCTAGCCTCCTTTGGGCTTACTAAAACTGAAATACTTAAACATCACTTAAACTTTACGTGCATGCATTCAGCATACGCTTACAAGAGAGGAACAATATAATAACCGGCAAGGAACACATTAAATAAAACATGAAAGACTCCAATAATTTTTTTATTTACAACTTCCAATATTTTTTTACGGTGTAGTATATCGATGATACTAAAATAAAACTGCCTGCGTCACTATAACATCTTTATCAGCACAAACGGAGGTGCTTTGACATAAACGACTGAGATATTAATAGATCAGATCCCCCCCCCGACAGACCTGGTAGCTTGAATACACTTCTATCCTGAGCTTCAGTTCACGTATGTAAACAAACACTCAAATAGCTGGTCAGAACCAGTAGTGAAGTGTGTTATTTAAAGCTAAAGTTCAGTTGAAGCCTGTAACTTTCCTCATCTTTTCTCAGCATATTAAATAGCCACAGATGTGGATTAACGGGTTATAAATGGTGTCGTGGTTCGATATTAAGTGGGACATCTGTCGGAGGATCTTGGCTTTGTTTCTCGGCGTCTCTGCCAAATAATCAGAAATCGGCAACGTTCCACCCTGAATAGAAATGCACGAAGAGGGAAATCAGAAATGCATCTCATTCAGTGGCTAAAGTGTGTTTATTTCAAGCGGAAATCTCAAGAACTCGTATCGTCCGGATGATCCGACATTAACGGCATCAAACATGAGTTTAGTTTGTATTTCATCACCTGCTCAGACTGGCTCTCATAACGTCATCCTCAGCGTGTTAAATCCATTTAGCCAACGATAGAATGACATTAGAGAATTAAAGCATATTGAGTTTGATGATTTAAGATCAATTACAGCTGTACAGTGACAGACAGATGTTTGGAGGCTTGTTTCTGCCACTGAATAAAGAAAATCTGCAATAATTGCGAATTTATATCTCGCAATTCTGACTTTATATCTCAGAATTGTAAGAAAAAAGTCAGAATTGCGAGATATAGAGTCAGAATTGCGTGATATAGAGTAAAAATTGCGAGATATAAAGTCATAATTTCAAGTTATAAAGTAATAATGGAGAGAAAAAAAGTCATAATTGTGAGAACTTTCGAGAATTGCGAGTTTATATCTTGCAATTGCGACTTTATTTCTCAGAATTGTGAGAAAAAAGTGAGAATTGCGAGATATAGAGTCAGAATTGCGTGATATAGATTAAAAATTGCGAGATATAAAGTCATAATTTCAAGTTATAAAGTAATAATGGAGAGAAAAAAAGTCATAATTGTGAGAACTTTCGAGAATTGCGAGTTCATATCTTGCAATTGCGACTTTATATCTCAGAATTATGAGAAAAAAGTCAGAATTGCGAGATAAAGTCATAATTGCGACAGTCATAATTGCGTGATAAAAAGTAAAAATTGTGAGATATAAAGTCATAATTTCAAATTATAAAGTAATAATTGAGAGAAAAAAATCATAATTGCGAGAATAAAAATCAGAATTACGAGAACTTTCGAGATTTGCGAGTTTATATCTTGCAATTGCGACTTTATTTCTCAGAATTGTGAGAAAAAAGTGAGAATTGCGAGATATAGAGTCAGAATTGCGTGATATAGACTAAAAATTGCGAGATATAAAGTCATAATTTCAAGTTATAAAGTAATAATGGAGAGAAAAAAAGTCATAATTGTGAGAACTTTCGAGAATTGCGAGTTCATATCTTGCAATTGCGACTAATTATGAGAAAAAAGTCAGAATTGCGAGATAAAGTCATAATTGCGACATAAAGTCATAATTGCGACATAAAGTCATAATTGCGTGATATAAAGTAAAAATTGCGAGATATAAAGTCATAATTTCAAATTATAAAGTAATAATTGAGAGGAAAAAAATCATAATTGCGAGAATAAAAATCAGAATTGCGAGAACTTTCGAGAATTGCGAGTTTATATCTTGCAATTGCGACTTTATTTCTCAGAATTGCGACTTTATTTCTCAGAATTGTGAGAAAAAAGTTATAATTGCGAGATAAAGTCATAATTGCGTGATATAAAGTAAAAATTGCGAGATATAAAGTCATAATTTCAAGTTATAAAGTAATAATTGAGAGAAACAAAAGTCATAATTGCTAGAATAAAAATCAGAATTGCGAACACTTTTGAGAATTGCGAGTTTATATCTTGCAATTGCGACTTTATTTCTCAGAATTGCAACTTTATTTCTCAGAATTGTAAGAAAAAAAGTTGCATTTATTATTATTATTTTTTTATTATTATTCAGTGGCAGAAACAAGCTTCCATACAGACCGGCTGATATTCCCATTACCAAAAAAACATATTCTATGAAGATTTTCGCTGACATGGTAATTATAAAAAAAAAGTTTTTTCTGAATGTTTAAAACTTCCTCATAGATGTGGGTCTGAAAACATCAGAGTTTAAAGAGTGTGTACAAACAGACGATTTATTTGGATTTACTTTGTAGACAAGCAACTGGGGAAAAGCCCTTACAAATATACTGATCTATCTGAAGAACACACTGAGTTTGTGTTTGTCTACAGACGGCCTAAAGCAGAAACACATGTGCCTGTAAGCAAAACATATATACAGTATTTATAATTGACGTTTGACTCTTGAAAGTCTTAAAGGACATGATGAAAATCACATCTCATATGTGACCCTTTGACCTTTAGCCTCCATTTACCCTAAACCTGAAGTCCAGCTGACATATAAATAAACTCTGAATATCTAACCTTCTGATTCTTTCACTTCACTCACAAAGTTATTGTGAAATACTATTACTAGCAGAGCCCATCATGTTTATTTACAGACACATTTATCTCTATCACTTCCATCAAAACCATGTTAAAAGTTTACATTTAATATCTAAATGAACTGAGAAAAGCTTTTCACAACCCATTTTACTCTCATAATGTTCTTTCTGTGTGAAAACGGGATATTCGATTAGGAATTAGGTGATTTAAAAAAGTAATTTCCTCCTTCTTCAGTGACCTTTTACCCAGAGGTGTAACTGAATTCAGTTTAATATGGTTACTAACTAACTGAGAATGAGCCTTTGAGATTTGAGCATCTTGTGAAAGTCTTGCCTGTTTCATGCGGCTCTTTTAGTGTGATTTGTAAGCGCTGGTGGGCAAGCGTTGCGTAATGGATGCAAGTGTTCACCAGAGACAGTTTAATATCGCAGCTTTAATTTCTTCATCGAGTTCTTCAGCAGTAGCGAGAGGGAAAGTGGAAGTGTGTTAGAGTAAAGGGAGATGAAGTGGCTGAGGATGATGATGAATCGATGGGGAGGAAACACACTATTACACACTATAAAGAAGACATTTGTAATGTGTGTGGAATGAGAGCGTGACAGAAGAACTTCTAATGCAGTTACACACACTAATAACCAGAGCACACGCTGCTAACCAGAGAACACGCTAATAACCAGAGCACACACTAATAACCAGAGCACACACTAATAACCAGAGCACACGCTAACCAGAGCACACGCTAACCAGAGCACACGCTAACCAGAGCACACGCTAACCAGAGCACACGCTAACCAGAGCACACGCTAACCAGAGCACACACTATTAACCAGAGCACACGCTAACCAGAGCACACGCTAACCAGAGCACACGCTAACCAGAGCACACGCTGTTAACCAGAGCACACGCTGCTAACCAGAGCACACGCTGCTAACCAGAGCACACACTAATAACCAGAGCACACGCTAACCAGAGCACACGCTAACCAGAGCACACGCTAACCAGAGCACACGCTAACCAGAGCACACGCTGTTAACCAGAGCACACACTAACCAGAGCACGCGCTAACCAGAGCAAACGCTAACCAGAGCACACGCTAACCAGAGCACACGCTAACCAGAGCACACACTAACCAGAGCACGCGCTAACCAGAGCATGCCCTAACCAGAGCACACGCTAACCAGAGCACGCGCAAACCAGAGCACACGCTAACCAGAGCACACACTTACCAGAGCACACGCTGCTAACCAGAGCACACACTAACCAGAGCACACACTAACCAGAGCACACGCTGCTAACCAGATTACACACTTACCAGAGCACACACTAACCAGAGCACACACTGCTAACCAGAGCACACGCTGCTAACCAGAGCACACGCTAACCAGAGCACACGCTAACCAGAGCACATGCTAAGAACAGAGCACACGCTAATAACCAGAGCACACGCCAACCAGAGCACACGCTAATAACCAGAGCACACGCTAATAACCAGAGCACACGCTAAGCAGAGCACACGCTAACCAGAGCACACGCTAACCAGAGCACATGCTAATAACCAGAGCACACGCTGTTAATCAGAGCACACGCTGACCAGAGCACACGCTAACCAGAGCACACACTAACCAGAGCACACGCTAATAACCAGAGCACACGCTAATAACCAGAGCACACGCTAATAACCAGAGCACACGCTGACCAGAGCACACGCTAACCAGAGCACACACTAACCAGAGCACACGCTAATAACCAGAGCACACGCTGACCAGAGCACACGCTAACCAGAGCACACACTAACCAGAGCACACGCTAATAACCAGAGCACACGCTTAACCAGAGCACACGCTAATAACCAGAGCACACGCTGCTAACCAGAGCACACGCTGCTAACCAGAGCACACGCTGACCAGAGCACACGCTAACCAGAGCACACGCTAACCAGGGCAAGCGTTGTGTAATGGATTCAAGTGTTCACCAGAGACAGTTTAATATCGCAGCTTTAATTTCCTCATCGAGTTCTTCAGCAGCAGCGAGAGGGAAAGTGGAAGTGTGTTAGAGTAAAGGGAGATGAAGTGGCTGAGGATGATGATGAATCGATGGGGAGGAAACACACTATTACACACTATAAAGAAGACATTTGTAATGTGTGTGGAATGAGAGCGTGACAGAAGAACTTCTAATGCAGTTACACACACTAATAACCAGAGCACACGCTAACCAGAGCACGCGCTAACCAGAGCACACGCTAATAACCAGAGCACACACTAATAACCAGAGCACACGCTAACCAGAGCACACGCTAACCAGAGCACACGCTAACCAGAGCACACACTAACCAGAGCACACGCTGTTAACCAGAGCACACACTAACCAGAGTATGCGCTAACCAGAGCATGCGCTAACCAGAGCACACGCTAATAACCAAAGCACACACTAATAACCAGAGCACACGCTAACCAGAGCACACGCTAACCAGAGCACACGCTAACCAGAGCACACACTAACCAGAGCACACGCTGTTAACCAGAGCACACACTAACCAGAGCACGCGCTAACCAGAGCATGCACTAACCAGAGCACACGCTAACCAGAGCACACGCTGTTAACCAGAGCACACACTAACCAGAGCACGCGCTAACCAGAGCATGCGCTAACCAGAGCACACGCTAACCAGAGCACGCGCAAACCAGAGCACACGCTAACCAGAGCACACACTTACCAGAGCACACGCTGCTAACCAGAGCACACACTAACCAGAACACACACTAACAAGAGCACACGCTGCTAACCAGAGCACACGCTGCTAACCAGAGCACACACTTACCAGAGCACACACTAACCAGAGCACACGCTGCTAACCAGAGCACACGCTGCTAACCAGAGCACACGCTAACCAGAGCACACGCTAACCAGAGCACACGCTAACCAGAGCACATGCTGATAACAGAGCACACGCTAATAACCAGATTACACGCTAACCAGAGCTCACGCTAATAACCAGAGCACACGCTAATAACCAGAGCACACGCTAAGCAGAGCACACGCTAACCAGAGCACACGCTAACCAGAGCACATGCTAATAACCAGAGCACACGCTAACCAGAGCACACGCTGACCAGAGTACACGCTAACCAGAGCACACGCTAACCAGAGCACATGCTAATAACCAGAGCACAAACTAACCAGAGCACACGCTATTAACCAGAGCACACGCTAATAACCAGAGCACACGCTAATAACCAGAGCACACGCTATTAACC
>NW_027508839.1:410000-422500 GCF_051911475.1 Siphateles boraxobius
GAAAAATATTATAAAAAACAAGTAAAAAATAAAAATTATGATTTTCTTTTAATAAATATGAATCAAACCCTTCCGGACCATTTGGTCCCGAAGACCCTGAGTGTGACCCTGAAACGAAGGACCCCAGAGGACAATTAGAGAAGTTCAACATGAAAGGACAGAAACCAATAATAATAGTGATGATATAATATGATTGAACTGCAATCACCAATAAAAACTCGTTGTATAAAGTATCCAATCGTCATACTTGAGAAAACAGTTAAGTTTTGATTATGGAAATTTACTCAAGTAGCTTATGAGGAAAATATAAACAAGTAAAGGTATTAAAGAAACTGATATTAAACGGGGTGGGATGTCACAACCTTTGGCCAGTTTGTCAGAACCTAGCAACACCCTACCAACAGGATAGCAACGCGCTGAATCACAGAAAACAGCAATTAAAGAGCAACTCCCTAGAAACCACCCAGAACAGCCTAGCAACAAAGCAGCAAAACTGGCGGGAACACCTTAGCAAATAGCAACTGCATAGCAACGCCTTGGTAACCCGTCATTTTCTTCCGAATTATTAAAACAGTGTTTCGTTAAGATACTGTTAATAATGTTTTAAGTGCATCTGATCTTTACTGATTCATACATGGCACTTTGATTAAATGCTAACCACATATTAGTTGACTTGGTTGTAGCTACTTATTACAAATACAAACGACTCTGGGAAAGACGGGATAGTTCGCATTTACAAAACTTCGCGCACCGTTTATTATTCTTAAGCCAAAACGCATTACATTATTTAACGTGTGTAGATTCCTTAACTTGTGTAAATCCATCAACACGGAATGGAACTTAAAAGAACAGCTTCTCTTTACATCTCGCAGTGGAGATTCATTGGACCTGGTCATAGATTCTGGCTCATGATTCGCGAAATGAGGATTCGACTCAGTGATTCAGTCGCGAATCGGATCTCTATCAATGACTCGCGGCACTTTCCATCCGATTTTTCTTGTTATTTTTTTCGGGGAAAAAACGAAAACTATCTGCAGAAATTAGAGGAAATAAAAGTGTATATTAAGACAGTTATACTCAAGTAAAGTATAAACATCGCTAAAGGTAGGCTACGCTACAGTAACGATTCAAGGCATTAGGTGTGCAGATGTAAAGTTCTGATATAATAATAACTAATAATAATACCTCATTTACATAGTCTTGATAGTATGGCGTTAATGATTAAAATACAGTCATAGCTGAAAGCAAGCAGTGACTTTTAGTGCGTTGCTATGGAGTTGCTATCTTGCTTGGCCTGAATTTCGCGCCGCGGCTTTTAATGTTGTGGTGAGTTGATTACCATAATATATCTGTGGGATTATTTCATTTTTTTTTCGTCGAGCAGATAAAAATAGTTACTCTCAAAGCGAAGCTTTCCTCAACAATGTTTGAGGCGAAAATATGTTAAACCAAAATGACCCCTCGCATGAACACGTGGTACATTCCAGCGGGACACCCCCCTCCCCCTCTAAACTCATGGTACATTCCAGTGGAATACAATGTAGCGGGACTGAATGAAAGAGAAAAGAGACTAAAGTTTGAATGAGAGAGAGAGAGAGAGAGAGAGAGAGAGAGGAGCAGAACCAATGGACATCTAACCAAAACGCTGATGATTTCAGTTCGATTTAGTAGTTTATCAGTTGAGTTATTTCAGAGAAGATGAATATGAATATGAAGATGCTTTGGCGGATTGCTGTGATTTTCGCATCACTGATTTGCGTCCAGACTCACCAGAGAGGTGAGCTCAAACATATGAACACTTTTACATTCATCTACGGTGCTTTTTATTGCAGATAAAACTGTAAATAATAATATTGAAAATATAAGATTTTAGATTTGAGCATAGAACACAACTCTTTATTCTGCTCATTGGATTTACTCAGGTACTCTCTTCTCATGTGTTCAGATTTAGTATTTACTGCAGGATATTTCCTCAAAATATTTTCAGTACTTTGGTGATATCATGGTAAAATTACGGTAATACCGTGGAATTTCCAGAATAGATGTGCAAAACCTAGTATTTCCATGATACATGTCCATAAAACCATGGTAAAACTATAGTTAGTGGTAGTAAGAGTTACAAGGGACTGACTGTAAGTGTGTTTTCCCTTTTTATAGATATGTGAACGTGGGTGTGTTAACAGTTACTTAAGTAGCAAAAGCGGTAACACTTTATTTTACAGTGTCCTTGTTACATATGTTACATTTACTTACCATAGTAATAACAGTAAGTTATGCATTATTACATTCAACCAAACCTTAATCCTACCCTAACTCTATAGTAAAGTAAAGTCACCTTTATTTAAATAGACCTTTCTACAATACAGATTGTATCAAAGCAGCTTCACGGTGATAACATGAAAATAATACAACAAAGTTTGTTTCTAGAAGAAAATTGAGTCATCGGGCAGATCAATAATAATGTTGAATATTAAATTATGTTTACTTAATATAAATAAAGGCAACATCAAAATACATTAATTTCTATTGTCTTTTGTTAAGATGTTGCAAACCTAGGTTATCATAGTTCACTGAAAAACGATAAAACTACTTAAATAAGCAATTAAGTAAAGTTTTTAGTTGCAAATGCAAGTTTAACTTGATGTACTGAAATACATAAACCTAAAATAAAATGAATACAGACATATATCACTTCTTCGCTGTTCTGCTCTGGAACTAGAAGTTTATTACAGTTTAAACTACACAAATGGCCACATGCTATTCATGAGAATAAATCTCACTGAGAGCTTTCATGACCAGTTAACTAACGTTATCCTCCAGGATTAGCCGTTAATGGACCGGGACAGAAGTGTCATGTGACCCATGCATTCAGCACAAAGAACACACACAGATCAGATGAAGGTTCAGTCCATGAGGTTTCACAGGACCTAGGTGTAAGCAGACACTCTTTACGGCTCACAGCTAAAACTACATTAGTGTGTTAAACCTGCGGGGGAGAAACCTCGTTAATGTGGCACATGCTAATCTATCAAAGCAAAGGTTAACATCGTCATCATGGGACGATCACTTGCTGTGTGTTAATCGAATTAGACCATATGAAGCATTTCTAGTCACTAATGTGACAAAAATTCAGTGCTTTTGAGGTTACACTTTATTTTAAGGTTTCATTGTTACAGTGTAATTATATATTTAAGTACTGAGTAATATTAATTAACTACATGCACTTACTAAAGCTCTCAGTGGGATTTATTCTCATGAATAACATGTGGCCATTTGTGTAGTTTAAACTGTAATAAACTTCTAGTTCTAGAGCAGAACAGCGAAGAAGTGATATATGTCTGTATTCATTTTATTTTAGGTTTATGTATTTCAGTACATCAAGTTAAACTTGCATTTGCAACTAATAACTTTACTTAATTGTTTATTTAAGTAGTTTTATAGTTTTTCAGTGAACTATAATAACCTTGGTTTGCAACATCTTAACTAAAGACAATAGAAATTAATGTATTTTGATGTTGCCTTTAATTATAGTAAGTAAACATGATTTAATATTAGCTAACAAGATGTTTTTACTTTTATTCTAAGTGTTTTTGGTGTTTGTTTATGGTGTAAAAAGCCACAAAAACATACATTTTGTATTATGCCTGAAGAAAATATATTAATTAAGTACATGGTTTTGATCATTAAAAATCGTTTTACTTTGTATGAATGTTTTTGTCTTCAAAACTTACGGTTTAAACCAAATTTTAGAAAAACTGATACATTTGGCTGTTTTTTTTATTTTTAACGTTGGTTCAAAGCATAATTTTTTTCCAGAATCATTTCAAGCTATAGAAATGTATCATGTAACATATATATATATTCTGGCTGCATCTGAATGTCTTTATCTGCTTCGATCGGTCTTTAAGTGTGAGATAATCTGCATTTCACGCTGAATTGACTGAATCACATTGTGAGGTTGTTATCAGCTCCACTTACATCTGATCACACACTCCGTTCTCATGCAAATCCAGCAGATCTTCAGTTCTGTGCCGGAGTCTCTGCTGATCTCATCACAGTGCATGCGGATGCAAATGCTTTCTTCTACACACGACTCCTTCTCCCACTTCAAATCTTCCTAGATCTAATCTTGTTTTCCAGCCGACTGAAAGTGGAGCTTTCGGAGTCGTTTCAGTCGTGATGTTGTTTAAACTCAGTTTTCACACCGAACGAGCCGCTGACGACGGAGAGCGATTATCCTGTCGTCTTCTAAAGCTTAGAGAGAAAGCCTGTGTGCAGCGTTAACGCTAAATGCTTTTCTTACTCACTATTGTTGTCCTGTTTCCAGTCCAAATATCTAAAAATGCTTAAATCAATCAAGATGCATTTACTAGATGAGTGAAACGCTTTAAGATATTATGTCTTGGGACAATTACAAGGAAACAAAAACACGGAAAATGATCTGCCAATGTAGAAAGAAAAATAATATTTTATTCGTTTGAATTGTTTATTTTTCTTACCGCATTTGCAGATAATTTAGCTTGTTTTAAGCAAAAACGCACTTCATTTTGATCCCCCCTCCATAATACAAGACATAATATCTTAAACCATTTCACTCATCTAGTAAATGCATCTTGATTTAAGAATTTTTAGAAATTTGGACTGGAAACAAGACAACAATAGTGAGTAAGAAAAGCATTTTTTACAGTGTATAATGTGAACTGGGTGAATATATTAGTTGTTTCTCTTTATCTCTTCGGCATAAAAGTGCATCTGTCGTATAAACATCTAATCTAGTTCTTAGTTTAGTTGTGTAAAGAAGATATTGAGGAGTTAGACAGATGTGTTTTGCTTCTCAGCGTGTGTGTCACATGCAAACGCAGGCCAGATGTGGCGTAATGACTTCAGTCATCAGCGTCTCTTTATCTGCCGAGCGTTTGAAGTGTGTGTGTGTGTGTGTGTGTGTGTGTTCAGCACCACAGGGGTCCATTCAGAGCCACAACTCCCCCGTGACACACACACACACCGTCTGCCGGTGACTCTTTCTCGACACACACAAGCTGATATTCAGTGTCATTGAGATGGTTTGGTGATGCAGCACTGAAGAACCCTTTACTATGGTAATCAGTGTAAAACAGTCTGGAAGGGCTTGTTGCTTGTATAAACCAGTGATTATAAAATGTTCAGTATTAACTAGTGCTGGGCAACGATTCATCGCCATTAATCGCATCCAAAAAAAAAGTTTACACAATTTATCTGTGTGTACTGTTTAATTATTTTTTTTCAAATATTTGCATGTATATATATATTTATACATAATTTATAATATATATACAAATACCAATATTTTATATAGGCTATAAATAACACAATTTTCTTAAATATATATACATGCATGTGTGTGTATTTTATATATACAAAATAATTATACACAGAATTAGAGATTAATCGTTGCCCAGCACTATAGTCAAATAATCAGATGCATGTATGATGAAGAGTTTGATCTCTTCATCTTCTCTTCTTCTTCTTCTCTTCTTCTTCTCTTCATCCTCTCTTCATCTTCTCTTCATCTTCTTCTCTTCATCTTCTCTTCATCTTCTCTTCTTCTTCTCTTCTTCTTCTCTTCATCATCTTCTCTTCATCTTCTCTTCTTCTTCTCTTCTTCTTCTCTTCATCATCTTCTCTTCATCTTCTTCTCTTCATCATCTCTTCATCTTCTCTTCATCTTCTCTTCATCTTCTTCTCTTCTTCTTCTCTTCATCATCTTCTCTTCATCTTCTCTTCATCTTCTCTTCTTCTTCTCTTCATCATCTTCTCTTCATCTTCTCTTCATCTTCTCTTCATCATCTTCTCTTCATCATCTCTTCATCATCTCTTCTTCTTCTCTTCATCTTCTCTTCATCTTCTCTTCATCTTCTCTTCATCATCTTCTCTTCATCATCTCTTCATCTTCTCTTCTTCTTCTCTTCATCTTCTCTTCTTCTTCTCTTCATCTTCTTTTCTTCATCATCTTCTCTTCATCTTCTTCTCTTCATCATCTCTTCATCTTCTCTTCATCTTCTTCATCTCACGGTTCCTCTCATTGAACTCTGTGCTGTCAGCAATGATAGGTCAGCAGAGGATGATGGTTATCTCCTCATGGGAATTGATGACTGCTTTTGTCTGGTGTCCAAAACGTAGTTATTTGTGTCATGAATGGCGGCACACAGACAAGTGGGCGGATGATGGCTCGCTCTTCAAAGAGAGAAAGAGAAGGTTGAGCAGTTCTGAGCAATTGCCTCTTAAAAGCCGTTATTAAAGAGCTCTGATGTTTTTTCCCATCTTTAACTTTCTTCAGTGTGTAATGTTGCTGTTTGATCATGATAAAACTCCAGTTCTTCTCTATATCAGTGTCAGTGTTTCTGAACTCCTGAAACAAGTTTCTTCCGGGAACGAACATGTCACAATATTACAACAATATAACAATATAGTGTGTTAAACTGGCGGTTATGGTAAGGGGCGGGACATTTCCCAAGCACACTCAAGGCGATCGACCAATCACAACACACTGCTCCAGCCGACCAATCAGAGCACAGTGTGCTTTTCAGGAGGAGGGGCTTCATAGAGACAGGAAGTAAACAGAGCGTTACTGACAGATTGGGAAGAGAGGAGCCGCAACAATGGAGAATATGAGGAAAATAATCAACATTCAAGCAGGAAAACCTGCTCTAGTAGAGCCTGAAAACAACGTTAAGACTTTGATTGCATTATCGTTCCTCTTTAAACATTTTCCATCTGTCATTCCAGGTCTGTTTCCCGCTATCCTGAACCTCGCCAGCAATGCCGAAATCTCCACCAACGCGACCTGTGGCGAACCCCTTCCCGAGATGTACTGTAAACTAGTGGAGCACGTTCCCGGAAGACGAATCCGTAACCCTCAGTGTCGGCTCTGTGACGCTAACAGCCAGAATCCCAAAGGTGACAGAATCCCAAAGGATTAAACTAGATTAATCAGTAACACTGTACAATAAAAGTCACTTTAGTTCATGCATTAACTAACAATGAGTAATACATTTGTTACAGTGTTTATTAATGTTTGTTAAAGGGATAGTTCACCCAAAAATGAAAATTAGCTCATGATTTACTCGCCCTCAAGTCATCCTAGGTGTATATGACTTTCTTCTTTCAGACGAATACAATCAGAGTTATATTAAACACTATCCTGGCTCTTCCAAGCTTTACAATGGCAGTGAATGATTGTTTCTGTTTTGAAGCCCATAAAAATGCATCTATCCATCATAAAAGTGCATCTATCCATCATAAAAGTGCATCTGTCCATCATAAAAGTGCATCTGTCCATCATAAAAGTGCATCTGTCCATCATAAAAGTGCATCTATCCATCATAAAAGTGCATCTATCCATCATAAAAGTGCATCTGTCCATCATAAAAGTGCATCTGTACATCATAAAAGTGCATCTGTCCATCATAAAAGTGCATCTGTCCATCATAAAAGTGCATCTGTCCATCATAAAAGTGCATCTATCCATCATAAAAGTGCATCTATCCATCATAAAAGTGCATCTGTCCATCATAAAAGTGCATCTATCCATCATAAAAGTGCATCTGTCCATCATAAAAGTGCATCTATCCATCATAAAAGTGCATCTGTCCATCATAAAAGTGCATCTATCCATCATAAAAGTGCATCTGTCCATCATAAAAGTGCATCCCTCCATCATAAAAGTGCATCTATCCATCATAAAAGTGCATCTGTCCAAGTCATCCTAGGTGTATATGACTTTCTTCTTTCAGACGAATACAATCAGAGTTATATTAAACACTATCCTGGCTCTTCCAAGCTTTACAATGGCAGTGAATGATTGTTTCTGTTTTGAAGCCAATAAAAATGCATCTATCCATCATAAAAGTGCATCTATCCATCATAAAAGTGCATCTGTCCATCATAAAAGTGCATCTGTACATCATAAAAGTGCATCTGTCCATCATAAAAGTGCATCTGTCCATCATAAAAGTGCATCTGTCCATCATAAAAGTGCATCTATCCATCATAAAAGTGCATCTGTCCATGATAAAAGTGCATCTATCCATCATAAAAGTGCATCTGTCCATCATAAAAGTGCATCTATCCATCATAAAAGTGCATCTGTCCATCATAAAAGTGCATCTATCCATCATAAAAGTGCATCTATCCATCATAAAAGTGCATCTGTCCATGATAAAAGTGCATCTATCCATCATAAAAGTGCATCTGTCCATCATAAAAGTGCATCTATCCATCATAAAAGTGCATCTGTCCATCATAAAAGTGCATCTATCCATCATAAAAGTGCATCTGTCCATGATAAAAGTGCATCTATCCATCATAAAAGTGCATCAGTCCATCATAAAAGTGCATCTGTCCATGATAAAAGTGCATCTATCCATCATAAAAGTGCATCAGTCCATCATAAAAGTGCATCAGTCCATCATAAAAGTGCATCTATCCATCATAAAAGTGCATCAGTCCATGATAAAAGTGCATCTATCCATCATAAAAGTGCATCTGTCCATCATAAAAGTGCATCTATCCATCATAAAAGTGCATCTGTCCATCATAAAAGTGCATCTATCCATCATAAAAGTGCATCTGTCCATCATAAAAGTGCATCTATCCATCATAAAAGTGCATCTGTCCATCATAAAAGTGCATCTATCCATCATAAAAGTGCATCTGTCCATCATAAAAGTGCATCTGTCCATCATAAAAGTGCATCTATCCATCATAAAAGTGCATCTGTCCATCATAAAAGTGCATCTGTCCATCATAAAAGTGCATCTGTCCATCATAAAAGTGCATCTGTCCATGATAAAAGTGCATCTATCCATCATAAAAGTGCATCTATCCATCATAAAAGTGCATCTTGGGCTAATTTTCATTGTTGGGTGAACTATTGCTGTAATGTGCCGGGACTAGTTACTTCATGGTGCATCAGTGTCTACGTAGTCTTGCACATTCGTGTTGGTTTTTCCTGTTAACCGTAGATCCTGTTTATTCCTGTTCAAACAGAGCAACATCCCATAACTAACGCCATCGACGGCACGAACCAGTGGTGGCAAAGCCCGAGCATCAAGAACGGGCGTCAGTTCCACTGGGTCACGATCACGCTGGACTTACGGCAGGTAGGACTCGATCCCCTGACGGCCAGGTGCGCACCTCGGCTGCGCAGGATCAGTTTCCTGTGAATGTGTGTTCATAATATAATAACTAGAAGAATAACAACCTGCAGTTCACTAATTTGCACAATAACACTAGTGTTTATGATTACAAAAATAATTAGATAATATGATAACAATACCAGTTTGCATCAGTGTTATTTTAAGAATAGTTTTTTATTAATATTTTGAAGTAGTTTTTATTTTTAAATTTTGTTTTAATTTTAATTTTAGTTATTTTAAGGGTATTTTTGCTTTTTTATTTTTAACTATTATATTGTATTATTTTTTATCTTAGTTTTATTTATTTCAGGACATCAAGTTAAACTTGCATTTGCAAGTAAGTGAAATAAAATAAGTTTTTGACTTATTATTTAATATTTATTTGATTCCAAGCAATGGAAATATTTTTTTGATGTTTTTTAGTTTTAGTTGAAAAGGTATTTTGATGTTGCCTTTATTTATACTAAGTAAACTAAGTGAGCTAACAAGATGTACTTAGTTTTATTCTAAGTTCTACTTACATATAATAGCTAGTTTAGCTTTTGTTTATGGTGTAAATCATTATATTGACCTACATTAAGTAGCATTTTGTATCATGTCTAAAGAAAATATATTAAGTACATGGTCCGGATAATAAAAAATAAATAATCTATTACTTTGCGTGAAAACCAAACCAAATTTATGAAAAACTGATACATTTGGCTGTTTAAAAAAAAAGTTTATTCAAAGTATCATTTATTGTTATACGTTCATAATGAAATAAAACAAAAAAAGAAGAAAAAAACTGCAATACAAATTCTCTGATTATGCACTTAATTTACTCTTCATGCATTTCACCGTCAAAGTGTTACTTGTGTAATGGGGGGGGGGGGGGCTATCGACACATAAGCAAATAACCTTACAGAAGACGTACACTACTGTCGAGTGTATAGTGTACAGTGCATCATGCGTGACACAACTACATCCTGAGATAATGTAGTTTTGCAGTTTTGGAGAGATTTGAAGTTCCCAGTAAACTGAAGCTGTTTTACACCCCTCCTCCTCTCAGCGTAGATCAGCCATTATGTCCCGTCGTTAACTTGAATGCGGTGCTAATTGTACACTAGCTGCCGGGCTCCTGTGTGTGTGTGTGTGTGTGTGTGTGTGTGTGTGTGTGTGTGTGTGTGTGTGTGTGTGTAGTGTTGTGAAGTGGTTCCAGGCCCTCAGGGGCCGCCGAACACAAGAGTGTTTGTGTAGAGAGGTCAGGAGACACACTAATCCCAAAACTAGAATCAATCCGCAGCATTCCTGCTCTGATAATACTCACAACTATTCCATACGACCCAGTACCCGGGATCTGACGGACACATTCCAGCCACTATACGAGTTATGAATGTGATGATGGTCACTCTTCATGTTCAGCTATTAAAATCTGCATGAGAACCCAAAAACTGCTGGATTAAATGCATTTAATCATTTAATTTTTTGTTGTATTGGTAACATTTTGCAATACGGTTACATGAGGTAACAATGAAAATAATAATTTATTTATTAATTAACCTTAGTTATTGTTCATTTCCGCATTTACTAATACGTTATTATAATCAGCAGTTGTATCTGTTGATATTATTTAATGAATCTGAACTAACATAAACAGTTGTATTTTTATTGACTATAGTTAACAAATATTAATAAATACTCTAACAAATGTGTTGCTCGTTGTTAAAATCCCCCTGTATTCAATCATTTGATCTCTTAAAACTCATCTTTGATCACCAAAATGACATATTTAAACGTTTTTTTCCTTATAATATCTCAAATTTAGCTCGACACCCTTGCCTCATTTAGTATGGACGGTTGTATGAATATGCAAATGAGCCCCGCCTCCACTCACTCACTCACTCAGAGATCCACTGGTTGACAATCACACGTTGATCTGATTGGTTACAAGGTAGTTTGTGACGTCAGAAACACCAGCGATTTCAAAGCGTGTTTTTGAGACTGTCTTTGGTTCACTGCAGTTTTAAGGAGAAAATACTCAGCAATGCTGTCGACTTATGAACTTACACATGGTTTGTGTTAAAGCATATTAAAAACGCCACATAGACATATAAACAACATTAAAAGCTGGATTTTCACCACAGGGGGACTTTACATTATTTTTACAATATTTTTCCTCAGTGTTTCTGTCTTGTTTTCCAGCCATAACATCTAAACATTCTCAAATCAAGATTAATTTACTGGAGAAGAAGAATGACTGAAGACACTAAGACTCGATTACTGAAAAAGTATCAAAATGAAGTGAGAAAAATACACTCGTTTTCCCTTTTATGACCCCATTGGGAGATATTTGCTCTTATTTTAAGCATAAATTCACTTCTTTCCCAAGTTATTTAGCTTCTCCAGTTAATGTATCCTGATTTAAGAATGTTTAGGAATTTGTGCTGTAAAAATGCGGTGCCAGAAACTCTGAAAACCACAGAAATCTGAATCACCACACGATTCCCCGGCTGAAAAACACTAAAGAATCCTGCGATGTGGTTCAGTGGAAGCAGACGTGTGTGTGTGTGTGTGTGTGTGTGTGTGTGTGTGTTTTTCTGTGTTCGTCTGCAGTGAGGATGAGTCAGGCCTTTGTCTGCATTCAGTGAGGCTATGGGGGAGGGGCGCTGACACACACACACACACACACACACACACACACACACACACACACACACACACACACACACACACACCTGAGGGGACGGGTGGGCCCAGCTTTCAAGCTTTACAGCCTCCATTTGGTGGTCATTCATTAGATGAAAAGGAAGAATTTGGACAAAAAAGAAGATTAAAGGAGGAGTTCACTTCAGAATAAAAATTTCCTGATAATTTTCTCATCCAAGATGTTCATGTTTTTCTTTCATCAGTCGAAAAGAAATGAAGGTTTTTGAGGAAAACATTTGGACCTTCACCCCGTCGGACTCCATTGAAGTCTCTATATGGAGAGAATTCTGGAACGTTTTCCTCAAAAACCTGTTTCTGGAAATGCAAAATAACTGTTTTCAAACATGTTTCTTGATCATTCTTTATCGCCTGTGATTGGTCAGTTAAACAGATAGCCCCGCCCTAAACTCACGTCATTGGTTTATATTTGTAATGAATGATTTTTCAAAGGTCAGAGTTCAGAGATGTTTACGCTTCTTTGACTCGCAACACAAAGCAAACGCCAGAACCTGTTTGATCGAGTGTCGTCGTAGAGTAGCACTGTTTACGGCTTCTTCACAGCTGTGTGTGTGTGTGTGTGTGTTCTCTCAGAAGCCCCTTTCACACAGAGATTCCGGAAAACACACGGATAAAGTGACC